>NC_046656.1:20317903-20617903 GCF_900324485.2 Mastacembelus armatus
GCAACATAACTGGACTCTTGGACTCAAACTCTCTAACGGATTAATGAAAACCGAATGCGTCCGGGGCCAGGACTTCAGTGGCTGCACACGCACAGTTGTACGTCAGAAGTTACAGCAGCTGACGATGATGGAATTGGCCTGATGAAGTGAAAGGCACACGGCGCTAACGCTATTAACTGGGATTATTTACTTAGAGTGTAAATGTCTGAATTGCTGAACAGGCGAGAGGGAGGGAAATAGTTGCTGACACGCTGAGTAACACACATTAAACATCTCACACAGACACGTGGAAAGTAAATACATACATCACCAGATATTAAAGGTTTCAACAGCCCTGCTGCCAGAGACAGGAAGGAGGAGGAGAGAGGATGGAGGAGTCAGCTGGAATAACTACAGTGATTATGATAATAATGATGATACTACTAATAATATGGGGCTGTGTTAGTTCATTCAGAGCTGCCCACCTGCTCCACTTTGACCACAGCTGGTGAAACATAACACCAGGGCTGTGTGGGAGGCCGGTACACAGTCTAACCTGTACCGCCCTGCCTCACACAGATGTTGAATCCACCTACGATTCAGGCAAAGTAACATCACGGCTTTGTTGCTGTTTCAGTAGCTCGTCCACCTGAAGTTCAAGAGGAAGCACAGGATGTAGTTTTATTCTGCAGAGGAAAAACTGCTGCAATGTGAGATCTGGTGCTTTATGCAATATTTAAGGATATGCAGCCCACTGAAGTCTTTTAGCCTGCAATGACAAAAATGGAGCCACAACTGACAAAACAAGTGACATCGAGCATCGAGTGTGACACAGCATAGGAAAATACAGACCTGACTGAAGGTAAAGACACCAACATGGAGGGAAGATTGTGTTACACAGGATGAGATCTATCTTGGTTTGAACTTCACTGTCAGAGGAGTAGCAGCCCAGACCGTTATGAATTCAATTTATTTCAATCCAGTGCAATGCCACATATGCCTCATGTGTGCATGTGCAGCGGTTTGTGTCCAGCCCTGCACAGTCTGGGAGTATTCCTTCAGACAGGAAATGATTCATCCCTGTGTTCATTCCCAGTGAGTCTTTTGCTCAGGGTTAAAGAAGACAGCAGAGCATTTATTTCAACATGCAGCAAACAGACAAAGTGATCAAATTAACACAGGCAGAAGAGAATAAGTGGAAACTGCAAATGTTGCTGAAGCAGAATGAAATATTGTTCTAATGCACCTCCCGTTGTGAAAATTTAATTTCCATTTAGACATGAACAGAGTCAAAACGAATCTAATTTAATCTGCCCTCTCCTCTCATTTCCTGCCGTCTCTTCTCGTTGCCACTGCTGTCTCCTCAGCTTCTCTCCATCCTTTCATATCCTCATCTCTCTCCTCTGCTTTCATCTCTCTCCCTTCTTCCCCCAGCCTTTCCTTTACCTTGCGTTCCTCCTCTCTTTTACCTCAGCAGGTTTATTAATGAAGTAGAGGTTTCTAAATATAGACAGAGAGAGAGAAGCCGAGCAATAGATAAAAACAGTGAGTGAGAAAGATAAGAGAGGTAGGAAAAGAGTGAGGCAGCTATGAAGACAGAGGGAGAGGTGGCCCTTGGGTTTTTATAATTGGCTGTCTGTGACTCAGAGAGGGTGAGTACAGTATCCCACACACACACACACACACACACACACACACACACACACACAGTCAAAGAGATCACATTTCCTCTTCTCGTCTCCCCTAACATGACATGAAACCAGCTTTTGAAGCTTCGGGGCTCTGAACATTGAAATTATCTCCTATCTCCTCGGCTCACTGTGGGCTAAAGATCACAGATTCATCTTCACAGCAGCAGCACCGACTGTCATTTCCTTCTGATTCGCCTAATTAGCGTCGCTAACGACCTCTCTGTACAATGTCCCTATTTTAACCTGCATATTAACCCATATTGGGAGTGACTCTTCCTCTCATTGATGGAGCATCAGTGCCGTGAGCAGCCTATAGTGTTCTTAACTGTGTGGAGAGCATTGTGGGAAGTGAAGTGCTTTAGTGGTGCATTAATACAACACAGGTGCATAATAAGACTATCGATAACCTTTCCTTATATAATAATTATTAGCTAACAGTATAATGATATAAAATGTGATGTTATAATGTCCCGCGCAATAAATTCAACCCTGACCTCCTCCCTGAGCTCCCTTTTTTTTAGCTACAAAACCACAATCCTTGTTACTGACAGATGAGAGTCTATATTCACACGACCGCAGGACAAAACAAAACACAGACAAGCAGAAAATCCTTGTATTTACAACAGACACTGAGCTTGGATGTGAATTAGCATCACTAGCAACTAGACATGGGACATGTTTGTATTAGGACACAGGTGAACCACCATGCTCTGGATTACCTGTGAAGCATCTGAGTAAATCTGGCTGCAGGTCTACAGGGGAAGAGTGAATGAGGCAGATCTGTGGAAGGTGAGAAGCAGAAAAACCTGTGCTGCTCTTTAATGAAACACCCTACATACATCAGACTCGGTCTGCTAGCTGCTTCTCTATATTCCCAAGGTTTTCACAGATGTAAGTAAAACCAGCTTTTCTTATAATGAACCCTGGGCAAAGGAAGGAAGCATCTACCAGGCCTAATTAAAGAAGACACACTGCCTTCTGTTCAGGACTTTAAGAACCATATTAAAGTCACTTTCAGAGGGAATGTGTGTCATTGTTCCTGATTCTAAGAGACAAAACTCTCCTCTTTCTCCTGCATGTGCAGCTGGAAGTGTTATTGATGATACTGCAGCCCTCATTTGGTCTGCCTTGTAATAAAAACATTGTATCTGCTGGAACTTCATTGTGAAATAAAGGTTAAATAAAAGGAATCAATAAAACAGAGAGAAACAAAACAACTTAAACCGCACCAGGCAGTAAGAGAGAGGAGTGTATATTATCACCACTCTGGTTTTGTTAAATCAGGACGGAGCAGCTGCAGCTCTGGGGTCAGACAGACATGTAGTGATTCCGTCCAGGCGTTTAGCACAGCTGCCTCTGTGGGTGGAGCGCCTATTGTGGTCGAGCTATAATAAAACTGACCAACGCAAATACCCTGCTGCTTCCGAACAATCCAAAGTGCAGCTCTTACATTTGTTGAAATGAACTATTTGATTAGGACGATTAAGATTTTATTGAAAGCTTCCTTGAAAGAAAGAAGCTGTTTAAGCTTCTATTTCCTCTGTAATCATCCGTGGTATAGAGTCTCCCCTGTCAGCACTAGACCGGAGTAACTTGGACACCATGAAGGAAAGGGTGTACCCTGTGAATTGTGCGGTGCATTCACACAAAATAAACACAGCTTGCCCAAATTTACTGTCCAGTTCTGTCCAACAAATTCCAGTGCTTATTTGTAGATAGGACTGAAATGCAATGACTCGCCAGGTTGTGAAGCTAGATGAGCCTTCTTAACTGGCGTCCAAAATACCACTGGAGCCTTCGTTAATAATTTACATTTAAGGCTCCAAAATTCTTGACCCAGAAAATGAAGAAAAAGAAACAGATGGGAATGTGAGACACTGATTAACACGGGGCCTATGAGAAGACTGCGGTGTTTGTAGAAATATGGGCAGTAATTAGAGGTGGACTCTTTGCAAGCCATTAAAAAAAAACAAAAAAACAACTGCTGCAGTTCTTAGAAATTACTAAGAGACTGCAAGAACAAATAGTTACGTGTGAATATTTAAGAGAAGATGACACATTTTATTTCTTGCTCTGCTGGATCTTGCAGGAGACGAGTAAGAAGAACCAGCAGGACAGTTTAACAAAGTCAGGTAATCCTTTACCCCGACACTGATCATCAGCCTCTGTCACTGACACAGCCCCAAATGCACAACTCCCCTACATCAACCCACCAAGATTGGAAAGTGGAAAAAAGCCTATGCATCCAATGAAATGCCAATTCACAGAGTAACGCCTCTCAGTCTGCACCGTCACAACAGCCGAGCCTGTTCCTTTTAACACTTCCAGTTTTCCTCACTCTGCTGTAGCCTGGTAAATTCATTTCTGTGGTGAACTGTTGACAAGAAGATGCTATAAATGGATTGCTGCACTGACAGTGGGCAGCAGCCGGTTCTGTCCTGTAGGACTGTTTTTGGGGAATTGATTTTCAGATGCTGTAGCAGCACCTCGTGGTTCCCCAGGTGGCCTAAGCTAAGTCGGACAAACATGGGGTGTCGTTCTATGTATGTGCTGTATGTTGGAGTTATGTGTCGGCTCATACTGGATGTGGAGTCGGACTGCACTGTGCTGTTGTATAATGAATCTGTGTGTCCAGATAAGTCTGTCGATGGTGGTGGCATCATACACTCTTTTCACAGCCGGGGCACAGCAGCAGACAGCAACACCAGAATGAGATTTTAACATCATCTCCGAGCTAAGATGAGGGAACAGAAGAGAGAGAGCAACAGCTGGAAAAGCTACGCTGCCGCTGTTCTGACAACAAGCAGCTATTGCTACTGAAACCGCCCAGATCAGGACCAGGCCTCGCCCCAGGGTGCTTGGCCTGACATGCACACACCTTATCTGCACACACTAGTAGCAGCTCCACTCTCCCCTGATTGGGCTTCTTATAGCAGATGTTTTGATTAGTCATAGCAGGAAAAGCGCAGGTGTCACTAATCACATTAACAATGGTTTTGTTATTTTCAAGCATCTTAGTGCAGCACGAGGCCACGACTGTGAAACTGAGGCAGCTAAATGGAATTACACCATCTTTAATTTGAATTTTTCCACTTGCGCTGAGATGAGTTTGACAACTCAGAGTATATCCATACAGCCATCAACCAGTTTGTACGTCTGTGTCTGTGTTTTAGTCTGTTTTCCTCCCACTCTCTTGCCATTCTCTGTCTGCCTGCAGCTGAAAGAAAACTTTGGCCAATAGCAATTTATGTAATCGATCCCCACACAGAAAAAGAAATGACAATGATTTTTCTTTCCAAATCTTCATTGTATTCATCCCTGCAGCATTTAACATGCCCCCCAGCTCGCAGCATAATGTGATTGCAGACACACACACACACACACACATGAAGTATATACACACACATATACATACGCACCGAGCTGAGAAATAATATCTTCCTGTCCTGAGGACGAGATATTGATTGTGGCGTGCCGAGCACAGAGTTTCGATTTACACATTTAGAGTTTGAAGGGAGCCGTGTCGACCATTTGGCTGTCGTTAGTGGCAAAATGCTCATAACTTACAGCATAAACGGCTCAACAGGAAATATAATCCACTAAACACTCTGCTTAGTCTGACCGAGGAAAGGAGAGGGATAGATAATGAGAACAGAGAGATGGGTTTGTTTGCTTGAGTGCAGATTTATTCAATTAAAACATGTTTACATCACTGAGCAACATTGTTAGGAGCTGAAATTGTAGTTTTTGCTCAGTTTGTCTCACACTCGTTTGGCTCTTTGGCTGCAGAACACAATATGCTGGTGGGAGACGAGGGTCATCTGTGTGGGCTGCTTGTTTTCTCCCTGTTCTCAGATGTGCAGGCATTTCAGGTGAGTATACGAGGGCGGTAGTGAGTTGTTTTTATTTACGAGTGTCCTCTGCTTTGTTGTGAGGTGTCTTATTAAAGACAATCTCGCGCTAACACACTTCTAGAGCCTGAGAATTGAGCAACTAAAAAAAAAAAAAAATGAAGTAATGAATTCTAGGGACGATTGCCTTAATAACATCCATCAAGACCAAATTCATTATAAGGTGCTTTTTTTTTTAACGATTTTAACATACTCATTCTCACACATGCTCATAAGTCACACACAGAACACTGAAAGGCAGTTAATAGTAAACTAATGAAGAGTTACGGCATAAACTCTTTATAAGCCTCTCATCGCTAATAAATCATTTAGAAACCAATTTCATACCAAAGCAGGGAAGGAGGAGGAGGAGGGGGAGGTCTGGAGTGAAGAAAAGAATAAGCCAAGGAGAAGGAAGAAGGGATGAAGGAAAAGTAGAGCATGATGGAGAGAGGGCAGGAGGGAGGAATGGGATGAGGACTCAGTGTGAGCAGCAATGCATTTAGCAGGAAGGGTTGAGAAAGGAATGGGCGGAGGAGTGGAAGAGGAAGCATAACGAGGGGAACGTGAAGACAAAACAGATTAGAGGCTGGGATGAAAAGGAGGAGAGGTTCACTGACACAAAAGGAGTGAGACAGGGATTATAGAGAGGAGAAGGAGAGGAGGCAGAGATCTAAAAAAGAAGCTGCTTCTCCTTTCATCACATTCAGATAAATACCTTTTCAAACCTGTATGTGAACCTGGAAACATATATCTGTCAGGATTAAAGAAAATCACCCAGGTAGGCCAGGTGGGTTGGGAGCTAATCTAAATAAGGAGAAAAAAGGGGAAACTAAAAGTGCACAGCTTCAGGTAAACAAATTGATTTTTGAAAATTAATCTGATTGCTTCATCTTCCATGACATTAGAAATAATGTGTTATCATTAGAAACAAGGTGTTTACTCTTCAGTCTGTGTCAGACTCTGGGCAGTTTTCTCCAGGTGTTCGGGTGGATGCAAAGGTGGGAAGTGGGTGCACGGCTGTGCTGCAGTGGCACAGTGTTGAATTCTTGAACAAAATGTTTAATTCATGGATGCATTTAGTCACTGAGGTTGGAAAATCCATCATTTGCTGTGGTTCAGAGTGAGAGGATGTGCAGGCAGGTAGATTTGAGGCATGTTTGCTTCCAGCTTGGTGTATGAGAGCAGGCTAGATTTCCCCACAGGGGTGTAGCAGCTCTGTGCTGTGTGCAGGGTGTTTCTAAAACAACAGCAACAACACAACACATGTGCTTGAAGAAACCAACAATGCTGCTGCTGCAGCTTGGGTTTCCTTAGAGCCTTACGTGAAGAGAAATTGGATTGTTCACATTTCCAAACAGCGATGCATCACTGTCAAACTGTGAGACTTCAGTGTATTAACTATAAACATAACAGCAGCAGGTTATGAAGCATGTCACAAAAAACGACAACATAAAAAAAAAACCTGTTGATGTGATGCAGCATTGTTACTGGCTGAGTTATGATGCATGTTGGGACTGGAGGGAGCAGACTGGTCTTGCTGGTCTGGTTAATTCAAGGTTAAAAATATCACAAAGAGAGGGGGAGATATAGTTGAGCAGGCCAAAAGAAAATCTGACTCTTACACACACACAGACACAGAATCACAGACTGGAAACAGCTTGGAATAGACCTTGTATTAATCTGCAGGCAGAGCCAATGGAGAAGCTCCTGGGAGGCTATTAGCTTCAGGACTATTCAGTGCTCCATTTGGATTAGGCTGCACTGGGACGGGGATTAAACGAACTCTGCTGCCACATTACAATAGATCCAGCAACACTCGCTGTACCACTAGGTCACCTTTGCTGCTGCTGCTTTTTAAAAACAGCACAAAGACACTGAGATACAGGAGATAGTTCAGTTTTTAATAATACGAAAGTTTTAGGGTACTTTTGTTTTGCAGCCTGGATAACTCTTCCCTCTCCTTTGGTCCACACTGGTCCCTGAGAAACTGCCTGACCATGTGATGTTTTGTTATGCATTCACTGTCCTTTTGTTACCCTGTATGTGAATTATTAAAAACATTAAGAACAATGAAACGACTTGGCTGCTGAGAAGTCCTCCCTAAGTTCTTGGTCAATACCAGCTGCTTAAAATCTAGAGACCAAACCAGTTAACTTGTATTTACATTAGCTCTGTTATTCATGCAGCTTGAACTAAAAAGGGAACGACTTGATTAAACACTATGTCATACATGTGTGAACCTGCAGCAGATCAGGGAGGAGCAGAACTGAGGTTCTTGCTCTCAGTGTTTATCAAAGAACGATAACACTTTAACAACAGTAGCCACCACATGCAGCCTATAAGAAAAGAAACACCCGAGTTAAACCATTGTGCTGTCCTCACTCCACCGAGGACGTCCCTCGCTGTGATTAGACGTCCAGCGTCGCACAAAGCGCCCGCAGTCACAGCAGAGGACATCGCCGGGAGTATTAAGGTTTTTATTCAGCAGGCGCCGACGCAGGTGTGCTGACTGAACTGTTTTCTTTAATGCACTGCACACACATTAGAGCAGGGGCATTCAGGGCCGCTCACACCAGAGAGAGTTATTTATTCAGCAGTACAGTAGAGAGTCGGACTCACATTTACATTTAGAGTATTTCAAGGTCCAGATGACTATTTTTGTCTTGCCTGAAAATGTTGCAGCATCTGACATTAAACACAATTTCCCCTCACCATAAAGGAGCTCAGCAGTACAAAATGAGTTTCATACAAAATGATACAGAAAATAAGAGAAAGTTGAGTTTTTCCAATATCAAACTCTCTCCTGTGTCATCCCTCTGCCATCTGCCCAGCAGTCAACACCAGCTCTCTTCACTGACGCACAGAGAAAGAGAATACAACATAAAAGTAAAAGGGGCAAGAGTTGGAGGAAAAACAATAAAGGGAATGTGAGAACGGCGAGGATGAAAAGCCGTCGAACAATCAGAGGCTTTCTCCTCATTTCCTGTATCTGCTTCAGAGGGCAGAGCCAGAAAGGGGAAGTGAGCATCATTAACACGGAAAGTCCCGTCTCCTCTGCTTCCGACAGCACGCACAGGTCTGCTTCACTACACTTTGTGTCATCCACACTTTTGACAAAACACCACACTCCTGCCTGAAGCCGCCAATCAGCGAGGAACGTGTCATTATTATGCTTTACGGCTGGGAGCAGACGATTTCTCGCTAGCAGGAAAAACTGGTGGGTCTGTAACTGACAGCCCTGTGACGACCAGGAGCAAACGGCTCTTTCACATTTCATTTAAACGAGGAATTTAACCTTTAAAACGCCTTAAAAACCAAAAAAAAAACACTGGCAATGATAATGATAAACCTAACACGTCACATAGCTGATTTGTAACAAGACCGTATGATACAGGCCATGATAAAAGCAGTGAAGAAGAATATTTCCCCATTGTCTGAGATGTGTTTGGGCAAAGCAGTTAGTCCTCACAGGATTCAGTGCAGCTGAAAACAACATGACACATTTTTCCATTTCAGGATCAAATGTAATTAGAGCAGCACTTCACATGAGCCAAACTAAGAATAATGATTCTCACTGATTTAATACCAGCTGCCTTCAATCAATCAAACGTTCAGAAGCTCCATTTCAATGGGATTCACATTACAGATAAAATATTCCCCGTGGTCCCTGGTGATATTGTAACTCATCATTCTGGACTTGGTGAATTTACAGGATTCAGGAGTCATGGACATTCATCAGGGTGAGGAGAAAAACAAAAGCCTGAGGTGAGTCTGAATTAAATATTTTTCTTCTCAAAGTCATAACTCAGTCAAATCTGACACAGACATGAAACTCAAATAACATCATTTGGTGTGACTGAAACTTCCTGAGGACATCATTATCTCTGACGTCCGCTGTGAATAAAGATCCATAAATCCACATAACACCAACAGCAGAGAACATGCACATCTGAAGGTTCTCTAAGAGACGAGCGAGCACGTTGCAAACTGCTAAAACTGCTAGTAGCTAATTCCTACATATTTTTAATGACGGTCATTTGCCAGAATGTGAACAAACAGGCTAAAACTGTGGCTCAAAGGACAATACCTGTATCCAGCATCACAACACATTTGATGAGCTTTTATGAGCTTTTGTTCTCCTGATGACTTTCTTGTTTCCCTCATCATATCTGTTCTCAAATAGGACCAGCGAGTTCACTGGAAAACAGCAGGTAATTGCGGCTGTAATTGTTGCTTGGGGGAGAGAATGAAAAATTGCCCACATATGCACCTCCAGGCTGGATTCAAATCACTGACCAGGGCAGGTAATATTGAGATCACCCCACATCCCCTGGAGGAATAAATCAGGCCTGAGTGGGGCTTAAATCCTGGAATTCATTCGTTGCTCATGTACCAGGCAAACTAAATGCTGCTGCAGCTCACTCACAACTGCTAGTATGATCAGAAATTCAATCAAAACACCACAGCTCCGTATGATTATCATACTTCTACAGCCGTGATAATGAAATAAATCTGTGAATGGGCATAAAAGTGTCGCTTTGAAACAAGTAATCTGCTCAAACCCTGCAGCACCTTGGTTTTCAAATGCTTCCAACAGCACAGTGTACACATACTGTGATATCTTTAGCATCTCGTATTATTAGATGAGAGTTTTTACATCCCGAGACACATGTTTCACAAGCTCTTGCACCTCGTCACTGACTGTGTCTGGGGAAGAGATATTTTGTACAGATGCTTGGATTTCAGCAGCGTTACATGCTCCTCTGTGGATTGAGAACACTTTTCAAAAATACTGGGGCAATGACAACCTTTTCATCATCAGAGAGTGCTTTTTTAAAAATTCATAGTGTTCATGCTAAAAACAAGAGTTTTACTAGCTTATATTCTGTAATTTACTTCACTGTCTGACACATATTCCACTCTCCGACTGTCTATCTCCGTTTCACTCAATCACACCCACTTTATTACAGCACTGGACTTGATTAGAGGGAATTAGCGATCGGCGGCTCTCGGCTAGCAGAGGTTGAAGCCTCTGTCACCGGAGGGCAGATCGATCCTCAGTTAGCTGCTGTCAACGCAGCCCGTTAGCTCCTCACAGAGGCACGGGCCTGCACGGCTCTACAGTCTAAAGGTCAAAGCCCATGACCAGAGACTAAATATCACGTTATACAAGATGCAGAAAATGTATTCACGCTTGCTGATGAATTATGAGCCGCTGAGGTCTTTTGTCAAGGAAGGAGATAAACATGTTAATCATCTGATCCCTCAGTGCAGTCGAAGGTAGCGAGGAGCGTTTATTTTATTCAAGTTATTTCACATCCACACATGAGGCTCATAAAAGGCCACTGCAGGATGTGACGACGAGCCTGTCTGCTGAAAGCACCCAGGACTGTATTGGACTCTAATCAGGCCCGAATACCCAAGGCAGCGTCTGCCATATCACCACATCACTACAGGTAAGGCTGTGCAATGATCTCAATTACAATTATCGCAAAGTGTCATGAATAATCTGATTAATGGATGTTTAAAATGCTGCACAGAGCACCTGCTGGGTTCTGAGAGCAGCTGTCAGTCTGTCTGTCAGTGTCCTGCATGGAGCTAAAGTTGGTCTAAGACTATCTGGACCCACCAGGCTGCCTGCTATTTTCGGAGGCTTTTTGTGGTGCGTGTTTGTGTCTGCGTCGCTCTGTGCTGAGGCTGTGACAGCATGTCTCGTGGTAAGATGAGAAGCTGTTTTCTCTGCCAGTAGATTGTGACCCAGACTGTCTCTCCAGCTAACTACATGCTCCTTCTCACTCTGCCCATTTGATTTCTGATATGCTTTTTGACATGTGGTAATTTGTAGCTGCACATGGTTAATGTGGGAAAATAAAAAAATAAAATAAAAAAAATCAGCTTCTTTGGCTCAACTGATATTTTCTCTAACTGCATCATAATAAAGTCTCAACACCTGTATCAACGTGGTGCCAACGTTCTGACTTCGCTCAGCGTGTTTTTCTTATTCGACAAAATAAAGCTCAGTTTGGTTCCTCTGGAAAATAATATGAAGAACCAGAACAGGAAGTTTGGTACGAAAAGGGAACTGATTAGAGGAGTCGGGGTCACAACTCGGCAAACATCAAAATGATAACCAGATTTATTATTGATTAAATACTGAGCAGCCAAATCCAAATAGAGCTTAAGTGAATGTGTTAAAACTTACATTAGTTCTTATCTGAGATAAATCAGACAATAACCAGATTAAATTCAAATTAAGAAGCAGGATCCTATGTGATGTAGAGTTTAACTGTTTCTGGCTGTGGGGGGTGTTTTTGCTGCTTATTCCCTTGAGCCTCCTATTGTTGAATCAGTCATCTGTGACACCAAATGACATATATATTTGTAATAAGCGTTGGGAAGATAAAGAGAGCACATTTTTGCAGCTGGCAGCCTGACGTGGAAGCGACAGCAGTGTAACACGCCTGCTGACGGCGGGAACTGAGGAGAGAGTCTGGACGCCGGCGTTATCTCCCCTTCCTCTCCTCTCTCCTGTCCTTCGCTCTATTAACCCGAGCTATTTGCATGGACTGTTCCATTAAACAGCTGGACAGCAGAGCAGATGAGAGAGAGGACAGACAGCAGCACACAGCTTTGCAGGATAATAATACAAGACCCAGAGATCCTGACAGAACAATTTCCCCCTCTCCCTTTGTCTTCCTTCTGTCTCTCTCTCCCTCACACATCGCTGTATGATGAGGCTGTCATGTGGGGAGATCGGCTGATCCATCTCTCTCTCTTTCTATCTGTCTGTTGTTCTGTCTGTCTCTCCTCCCTCCATTAAACTTTTATTACTTTTTTCTCTCTTTCCGTCTCTCTCAGGCAGCCTGTTCCCTTTCAGTCTAATTCAGAAAATTACAGTGCATGAATTTCTAGAAGAACATAATGTGGAGGGAATGGTATTATCACCTCCGGTCAGTGTGCCTGGCTCATTTGCTTTTATTTTTTCCCCCTCTTCTAATCACCCTCTGAATGATGAACATCAGTCTCCGACATGCTCAGAAACTGGTAACTGCTGTTTTAAGAAGAAAATAAGCAGCAATTTTAGATCCAATTAGTCTGGGTTCAAAGGTCACCATGAGAAGCCACAGGTCACGGCGATCTCTAATATAAATCTCTGATCTCAAGCGATCTCTGCTAGAGGTTTGGCATTCATCACTAACTTGTATTTAGGGATTTGTGAATTCAGAAATAAATATTATCCTTCTTTTATAGTTGTGTTTAATTGAGTGCTTGTATTTTACAACTATTTACCCAGAGGGAGCGTTACAGCTCAGTCTGATCTGACTCAGTCCAACCTAAACGCTGATGCAGTTCTATTCCAGCTCTGGGTTTTCGGGGTTTTGTAATCCAGATGGACTTTGGTAATTGTGTTAATCGCCACGTTGAACGAAATGGGATTAAATGATGCTCATTGCTGTCTGGATGGGATTAGTGCTACATTAAAAAAGATACTAAAGTCTCTGTGCCCACCAGTCATTTTAATTTGCAATACTAGTGACGTTCATGTAATATTAAGGTTCAACAAGTTCGCAAAGGGGTATTTTATTCCGTTTATAGTCCCAATACATTTTAAAGTGCCGTTATAATAAACTGGATTGAGTGTAAAGTAAAAATGTGAGTTTAAGATTCAGATTTCACGAATGATCTGCGCTAATTTCTGCAATTTAACTTTTAGTTACGCTGTGTCGTGACTGGTCAGGGCTGCGGTTAAACCCTGCATCATGATCTCAGACGTTCTGAATGCATCAGAACTGGAGGTGGACAGACGGGTGCCAGAGACAGTTTGAGCCAGTTCTGCTCTCTGCCTGCCAAACGCCCATGACCGGCCTGCCTCAGACTGAAAATGAACACTGTCTGAGTGGGTGCCACATGTCATCTTAAAGCCCCTCAGACCAGATTGGAGTAAAGGCTCAGGTCTCACATTTCATCCTGTGCTCCACTACAGGTCCAATTCATTTCAGCCCAAGCCCAAAACCAGGTACAAGCATTAGATCAAAGGCAATGAAGCAAAAATAGTCAGGGTGGATGATAGGACTGTATATTCAAATATTATTTTTATTATTACAAATGATCTAGAAAACAATGCTGATAATATCATCTGTAGGTAATTCATGTTAAATCTCTACCAGAATATCAGAATCTACAAGTCTCAAAATGATTTTATGTTTTTACATTAAGTGTGTATATTTGTACTAAACATTAAACCCGGTCATGACATTTATTGTTTAGCAGTAAAAAAATATTTCCTTTTGCCAAAACCCAACCTTAAAGTGCAATAAATATGGATAAGATGGATGTGAAACCTAAATGTGTCAAGGCTGTAGGGCTCCCATGAGGCTCACGTCAGATTTCAGATGTGTGTTGCCATTCAGGGAGAGTCGAGGCTGGAAAAAGTACAGGGTGAACTGGAATATAAATCGAGACATTCAGCTGTTTTGGAGAAGCAGAAATCTTCTGACTTGAATGGATACGTACATCCAGAGTGCAGAGACAGGAGGTTTAGAAAAATATCTTAAATTTACTAAAACACCTTCCAAAGATCATCTTGTCAGTTTTCCTGTATTCAAGGGAAACAGGAAGACATGCGACATCTCTATTTGTGGTTTCTGTGGTTTCTGTGATATCTCTCTCTCTCTCTCTCTCTCTCTCTCTCTCTCTCTCGCTCTCTCTCTCTCTCTCTCTGACCTGAAATCTGACGCTTTTTCTGCTATTACAAAAAAAAAAAAAGTCTAAACATTTAAAGTTTGAACTGTAACACAACAACTGGGAGCAAGGGGTGCGCTTGTTTCAACATCCTTGTGTGGGTGTTAACTTGTGTTTGACAAAGTCTTCATGCCTGAGTGAGTCACTTAAAAGCCAGTCAGCTAAACGTAATATAATGTGAGGCGATGTTTCACTCGGCTAGAACATCTATATATTTCACCACGCTCGATTTGAGCTGATGAACGGTCGACCTCCGATGTTAGCCACCACGAGGATCCATCTGCAATCTGGGTATTTCTCAGCTGTCATTATTGATCACTTCAAACAAGGAAAACACCCCCAGTCTCTCTGCAGTGCCCTCTGTGTGTGTGTGTGTGTGTGTGTGTGTGTGTGTGTGTGTGTCAAGCTTTTAATGTGTCTATTTATTTGTACCTTCTATGTTATTTATGTGGCTTAAACATACAGTGGGTACGGAAAGTATTCAGACCCCTTTAAAATTTTCACTCTTTGTGTCATTGCAGCCATTTGCCAAAATCAAAAAAGTTCATTTTATTTCTCATTAATGTACACTCAGCACCCCATCTTGACAGAAAAAAACAGAAATATAGAAATTTTTGCAAATTTATTAAAAAAGAAAAACTGAAATATCACATGGTCATAAGTATTCAGACCCTTTGCAGTGACACTCATATTTAACTCACATGCTGTCCATTTCTTCTGATCCTCCTTGAGATGGTTCTGCTCCTTCATTGGAGTCCAGCTGTGTTTAATTAAACTGATTGGACTCGATTAGGAAAGGCACACACCTGTCTATATAAGACCTTACAGCTCACAGTGCATGTCAGAGCAAATGAGAATCATGAGGTCGAAGGAACTGCCCAAGGAGCTCAGAGACAGAACTGTGGCAAGGCTCAGATCTGGCCAAGGTTACAAAAGAGTTTCTGCAGCACTCAAGGTTCCTCAGAGCACAGTGGCCTCCATAATCCTCAAACGGAAAAAGTTTGAGATGACCAGAACTCTTCCTAGACCTGGCCGTCCAGCCAAACTGAGCAATCGTGGGAGAAGAGCCTTGGTGAGAGAGGTAAAGAAGAACCCAAAGATCACTGTGGCTGAGCTCCAGAGATGCAGTAGGGAGATGGGAGAAAGTTCCACAAAGTCAACTATCACTGCAGCCCTCCACCAGTCGGGGCTTTATGGCAGAGTGGCCCGACGGAAGCCTCTCCTCAGTGCAAGACACATGAAAGCCAGCATAGAGTTTGCCAAAAAACACATGAAGGACTCCCAGACTATGAGAAATAAGATGCTCTGGTCTGATGAGACCAAGGTTGAACTTTTTGGCGTTAATTCTAAGCGGCATGTGTGGAGAAAACCAGGCACTGCTCATCACCTGCCCAATACAATCCCTACAGTGAAACATGGTGGTGGGAGCATCATGTTGTGGGGGTGTTTTTCAGCAGCAGGGACAGGACGACTGGTTGCAATTGAAGAAAAGATGAATGTGGCCAAGTACAGAGATATCCTGGAAGAAAACCTCTTCCAGAGTGCTCAGGACCTCAGACTGGGCCGAAGGTTCACCTTTCAACAGGACAATGACCCTAAGCACACAGCTAAAATAACAAAGGAGGGGCTTCGGAACAACTCTGTGACCGTTCTTGTCTGGCCCAGCCAGAGCCCTGACCTAAACCCAATTGAGCATCTCTGGAGAGACCTGAAAATGGCTGTCCACCAACGTTCACCATCCAACCTGACAGAACTAGAGAGGATCTGCAAGGAAGAATGGCAGAGGATCCCCAAATCCAGGTGTGAAAAACTTGTTGCATCATTCCCAAGAAGACTCATGGCTGTACTAGCTCAAAAGGTGCTTCTACTCAATACTGAGCACAGGGTCTGAATACTTATGACCATGTGATATTTCAGTTTTTCTTTTAATACACAGACACGTGTAATAGAAAGTATATAGAAGGTGTATGTGCTGTACATCTATACGTATATAACACCATGGAAGCATAAAATATAATAATTGCGTAATATGATAAGGGAATTGTGCTTATTTAGTATAGTAATGAGATTACAACAACAAACTTTGTGCTTTCAAAGAGCTGAAAAAATGATCAGGTATGACAGGTCCATTTTGGACTGTACTAAGGTTTAATGGGTTGTTTAATGGTAATGCTGCTTAGGGCACTGATAAGGTTTGTGGGTGTGTGTGTGGGTGTAAGCCCAGATCTATATGTGCCCGTTCAGCCTGCTCTCTGAGCACTTCATCATGCTCAGCTGGAACCTATTGCAGTTTTTCGACTGAAGCTGGAAGGAGGAAACAAATTTGGGATGAAATTCCTGAAATCGTTACAGACCAGGCAGCTGAGAGTGTGAGTGTGTGTGTGTGTGTGAGTGTGTGTGTGTGTGTGTGTGTGTGTGTTAAACACCCAGGTCTATATATACACTGCAGGTATGTGCGCCCACAAACCCGTCCGTGTGCCTGCTCGGTCATTAGTGTGCATGTGTATTAAACAGCAACAGCAGCAGACTGGATTCTAAACTGACTGTGTGAGCTGCTTGTTTCAGCTCTCTGAGTTTCAATCATTTGCTCAGCTCAGCGTGGCGTGGTGACACCCGACTGACAGAGACAGAGCACGGCCTGTTTGCTGCTGCAGGTAGAGATGACAAACGTGCCGGTCTAAGGACATATCTGTGTTTACTTCGCTGCTTTGAAGACACAGACTGATGGAAAATAAACTATGGTCAGCAAACCTGCATTAAAGACGAATTCTAATGAAAAATACGTCTGAAAATGTTCCGTACGATCTTCATCCTCACATGCAGAAACTAAATTTAATCACAAAGAAACTCACTTTTTCCACCTTAACTTGTTTTCTGCATCACAGTTTAGTACATCTATAAATGATTTCGCTGTAGCCATGAATCAAGTCCTATTCATCTTTCCCACAGTCGGTGTGCTGCAGTTGGAGCATTTCTATGGCTTGGGTCAGCATGAAACACTCCTGCCTGAATCATCAGTCTGGAAGATTAACAACTGTGTTAGAAAATATCTGGTTGCTGGATAAAAAGCTGAAGGTACAACAGTTCAGTAAGAATCATCCAAACACTGAGGCTGAAATTCTTCATGGTGGTCTGCAGCTAAACATGAGGCTGGTGAGAAAACGGAGCTTACAAATAAGTTGATTTTGAATTTCTGGGTCAGGTTTTGATGCAACAGCAGCAGGAGCCAAGGCTGATGGGTATTGTAGTGTTTAGAGCTACCTGCCATAACAAAAAGACAACAATCAGTTCTGCATTTCTGTGTTAAGCAGCATAAAAATACTGTTTAAAGGAAACATATTACTGGGAATACAGAAGAGAAGAACACTTGACTGATTTACTTCACAGCTTTTCTGATTGTTAAATCATCTGTTAAAGCACAGTCTGGGGCAGACACTAACAATCTGACGTCTCCATCTTTGTCCAAATCTCAAAAACATTTAGTTGTGTGTTCCCTGACAGCTTTCATCCTTTGTTTCAGAGCTGATAAATCAAAATGCTAAGGATTTTATCTTTGTTATGAAGTTCCTCTGATTAAATCTATGAGAGTTGAAAGGTTTTGTGATGTTGTCTGACTTTATCTCTCTGATGTTTTCACAATCTGATTATTTTACTCAGGCGTTCAGTTCATTTCTCCTGTTTACCTCCTCGCTTGTTTATTCTTCTGCTCATCATCATCCTGTTAATCACTTCATTTGTTTACTTATTTGGTTTCTGATTCACAGATTAGTGGAGACATTTCTATAGATTGTTATTCATCAATCTGTTGATCTTTTCTTCCTGACTTTCTTCAACTGAAAGTTATTAGTGAACTCTGCATGCTGCTTAGAGAACAGAAGCCCAGCAGCTCCAAACTGCAATAAAGCTCCTTCACAACTGTGTGTGTGCATGTATGTGTGTGTGTGTGTGTGTGTGTAGGTGGGTGTTTACTGCAGTGTTTTACTTGTAATTATCAACAGCTCAGCAGGGGAAACTGATGATACTTTTGAGTGCGATTGCGTGCATGGTCTGTGTTGTGTGCGTGTGTGTGTATACGTGTGTGTTTGTTTCTTTATGTGCATGTGTGTGCCTGTGCATGAAGAGCGTGTTAAAGGGCTTCAGTGTGAAGTTACATCCAGCTGTTTGCAGGCTCATCAACAGTAACCCTGCACTGCACGAAACCAGACCAGCAAAATGTGCCTGTTTCAACTGAAGAGACTTTTTGGCCAAACTGAGACAACACATGCACAAATACAACAATAACAAAAACAAGAGTGATAATAATTAAAGTAATAATTCACAATTTAAATTTAATGTGTAGCTTTGAATAAACAGGGATGCATCAGTCAGACTGGCATCAGGGCTGATACTGATGTTACTGAGAGGGTCAGGGGTCAGCATGATATGACCAGCCACGTTTAAATACAATTTCATTTTCAATATCATTAAAAAAAAAAACTCTGTTTCTGCTTTATGTCACAATAAAAATGATCCCAATCACTTCCACCCTGTGTATGTATGTAATGAAACTAAAACTAAAGAACGCCATCAATGACGAATGCCACTACTCAACATAAACTAATTCACAGAATTAGATTTTCACATCTGAGAAATACTTCCACGTTTATATCCTACAGAAATCAAATATTACCTCACAGGACAGTTAATCAATAAAATGTAATATAAACTGAATTTATGATATTGATTATTTGTATCAGTGTTTCTTTATCTCTGTCTTACCATCTCCTTTTCTATCCACCCATAACTTCTGGGTTTTAAAATCCTATCACACACACACCTGCAGGGATCAGTCAGTATTGACTGTTCTCTGGCTTCAGCCCAAATTTACATATTGCCTGAAGCAGAGAGAAAGAAGATGGAGGACTGAGGAAAAGAGGGACAGGAGACGGTGGAGGAGGAAGCTAAGAAGGAAAGAGAGAAAAAGCAGCAGGAAAAGAGAGTGAGGGGGAGAGGATGGAGGAGGAGCGAGGGAGGAGAGGGGGAGGCTGGCTGAGACTGTCAGGGCGTGAAGAGAATCAGAGTAACACACACACACACACACACACACACACACACACACACACACACACACACACACACACACACAGTGCATGTAACATGAAATCCTTCTAGTGAGGGGTGGTGGTGACAGGATGGTTGACAGGCACTTACACCAGCCAATCAATGGAGACAGATCAATATGTAACTGGACTGATCAATGACGTCCACAACATCAGTGACATACACTCACGCGTGTGCACTGCCTGTTTCACAGCCACAGCTAAAGCCACATGGAGGCAGGAAGTACATGCATTTCACATTAAAGTGTCACAATAATAATGATCATCTTTCAGAGCAGGTGTGTCCGACCCTGGTCCTCGAGGCCCGCTGCCCTGCTTGTTTTCCACCTATACCTGCTCTACCCACTGATGATTACCTGGATCAGGTGTGTTCAGCCAATCAGAAGGTGGAAGATACCAATTTAATTTGTCTTCCACCCTCATCTGAGATGGTATCTTCCAGGTTCACATTGGCTGGACACACCTGATCCAGGTAACCAGCAGTGGGTAGAGCAGGTATAGGTGGAAAACGAGCAGGACCTTCAAGGACCCTGGGCTGGACAGCCCTGCTCTAAAACATGATATTTATGAGTTACACTGGTTCATGTTAGAAAACAGCGAGTACATTTATTGAGGGCTGGTTCCTGGTTTAGAAACATCCATCCATCATCTGTACCCCCTTATTCCTAACCAGGGTCCCAGGGATCTGCTGGAGCCTATCCCAGCTCTCTTTGGGTGAAATCCAGGGGTCCACCCTGGACAGGTCACCAGCTGGTTTAGAAACATTCAATCTGAATTTGATAAATGGAAAAGGAGCATTGAAGCTGTTCAACAGGACAGTTTTGTTTGTTACCTGTTTACTGACTGTAACAACTGTAGGTCTTTATATATTGAGCCATATAATAGTTTATATTTCCTTATCAAGGAAACGTCTCAGATTTATTGTGAAATTCATTTTGTCACCTATTGGAATTTACTGCTGTAGAAAATATGTAAGATGTTAGAAATATTATGATCCGTATGTTGTTTTGTTACTTCTCCTGCGATTCCACTTTTCCTCAGTGTCTGTTTCTGCTGAGAGACATAAAACATCACACAACACAATAAACCCAGCGGTGTAAAGCACAGCAGCTGTGGGTTAAAGCGTTTCAGGCTCAACTGTTTCTTTAAGTTTCACTTTCCATGCCTGGAATATACGAGGGCTTAAAACTCTGTCTTTAATCTGCCTCCTCTTCCTCTCCAACTCGCTTTCACGACTGAAGTGGATTTAAGAGGTGAAATCAATGAGACATCAGAGCTTCGCTCAGATCTTCAGCCTATTTCAAGGAGCAGCAGAGTAATTCCCTGTAATTCTCTGCAGAAATATAAAAGAAAATGAAACTGAAGAACGCCACTGCAGAGAGGATGAAAAAGAGGACAGGATCCCAAAGCATGGAGGCAAAACAGAAGCCAAACAAATCTAATCAGGTATCAGAGCAGATACAGTTGTAACGCCGTCTGCTCGCTGATTGTTTCGACACGCCGTCGTCTCAGAGACAGAGCAGAACAGTTCGCTGAGGCACCAGCTACAGTAAAGCCGCTTAGCATCACTGTCACTCCGCGGCGTTGCAGAGCACCGGGGTGCTTCAGAGCTCAGGTTCCACATCAGCAGATTACCCACAATACACCGAGGGGATTTCCTTGCCACACACAGAGTTTTCTGCCGAGGTTTGAGATGTTTGCAAGCGGCGACAGGAGTCATCATGTGCTTTGCCACAGACAAACTGCATGGAACAGCTTATTGATCCAGAGAACTGTATGATCAAAGCTCTTTAATCAATAATCTGGGGCTGGTATTTATTCTCATTAAACCAGTCAGATTTCTGATGTAGAAAGATTCCTAGTCAGTAAATTTATTTTCAAATTGATTTCAATAAATGCTTAAATAAAAAAAACATATTCATGTAATAATCACTGACGGTGCCAAAGGTCACAGTTTTTACTTTAAATGTCACTTTCAGTGGACACAGCAGTGGTTGGTGGGAGTGAAGACATACGGTTGATATTAGTTGCTACCTCTCACTGGTTTTCTGCTCCTGGCACAGAAAGATGTTGTCTCTATTCTTAATCCCACCTACAAAGCTCTGATCCTCACTAGTCTTTCCCAACATAGACACAGTGAGCACTCACAACCTGACCAGGCAAAAACAAAAAAGCTCTCTGCGTCTACTGATCATCTAACCACTGCAAGGAGGTGAACAAACTAAAGCAGCCACAGTTGAAGTGTCTGGAGGTCAAATATCTGTCGTCATATTCCAGAATCTAAACCTCCTTTGTGTTTCCTCTATCTGCTTCTGATACTGACGGACCAGGAGCTGGGACCAGGAGCTGGGACCAGGAGCTTGACGTGGGGAAACAAAAATCACTCAGTGCCAGGATGTCTGTGATCTGAGAGCGTCTGTGTGGGAGGCACCAAAGCTAATACAGCGATTAATGTTTAGCTGCATGTTGTGATTCATGGCAACATGACTAAGTGACTGAGTGTGAGAGGACGCTGACGCCAGTGTGATCACACACACACACACACACACACACACACACACACACACACACACACACACGGACAGCGTTACTGAATGACTTCCTGATCTAGTTAGTGATCTAGTGTTGACGGCCCACTGAGCCACACTGCACTGACACAATTAGTAACCAGCTCAGTGGACAGTTGTTTCTTCTCCTGCAGCGTCGGTCGCTGATGCCTCCATTTTGGAGCCTTGACAACAAATCACTGAAGCTTTATCACATCTCCCGCCCTGGCAAAACAAAGAAAATGACAAATGTGTGCAGGGTGGTGTGTTGTTCAGTTCCGCTTCAGAGCTGGGAGAGAATGATGATTTTACAGCCCTCTAATGTTACTGCTCGCTGAATCACAGACTGTTGCTTTAGTTTCCTTGACTTTTATTATTATTTTATAATTGATTGTTGGAACAGTTTTGTTGCTGTCACATTATTGTCCTTTATTCAAAGAGTCCTTTAAAATCATGTTTCCTTGCTAAACCCTCTGGTATCTGGCTGTGTGACAGTTTTCGTTCTGTCTGCAGAGGTTTAGAGACATCGAACCTCAGCAAAAGTACAAAACACTCCCCGTGTTTCCCCGCGTCACGTGCAGGAAGAGCTTGTAGCTGATGGAAGCTGGAATCTGAACCTCATGCAAATATGTTAACGGAGTTTAAAAGAAAGTTTTGGATTATTCTGAGTATTAAAGTCTGTGTCAGGACAGACATTCTTGCATTCAGCTCACAGAGACCAGCTACAACACAGCTACCTAAAGCCTCATTGGTTTCATTTCTTTGCATCATTATCATCATTTAATCATTTTTTTTGACTACGTTTACTTCTGTCAAGTTCATGTAAACAGCCAACAAACACTGGTGACTGACTGGAGTCAACAATCCAAAGTGTTTTAACTCTATTTTGTCCCATAAGGGTATGAAACAGTAGATATATGCAGATAAACAGCAGACGAGAAGATGCTGCAGGACTTTAAAGACTTGAATACAAACTGAACTGTTCTTTGTTAAACAGCTGTGAACAAACTGCTGCTTTTCAGCAGAATATTCCTCTAAAATGTGCAAAATACAAACTTGGGATGTATATTTTGAATTCAGTGACAGAAACTCTTGTTTTTTTTAAATCAGTGCACCATCACTAATGATCCATGAACCTGTTCTACTCTGCACTGTATCAAACTGTTCTGTCACTATCTTATAGTACACAACATCTTCTCCTCTCCCGTCTGTCTTGCATTGCAATAATTTTCCTTACGCAGCCGTCGTTGCCATATCAACCCGTTGTGTCGTACTGTAGAACATGTTTCCTCTCTGTACTGTATCAGCCCATTGTCTTCATGCTTGGATCTAAATCCCTGCGGTGGAGCGGCTGTTGGGCTTATAGACTGTGTGTCGGAGAGCAGACGGAGGGAGGTTCCCCTGTTCACTGAGATAATAGCTGAGCACTGGAGTGGAGTGGTTCACACACACACACACACACACACACACCCTCACACACACACACACACACACACCCTCTCAAGCTCTGCATGTGGCAATTATTTCTCCTCTCAGCAGCTTGTGGCATCTCCTCCCCTCCTCCTCCTCCTCCACCTCTCCCTCTCTCCTTTTCCTAATCTCCTCTTGACTTGTCCTCGTCCTCACCCTCTCTTTTTCTTACTCCTCTTTTCTATCTCCCCATCACTCCCTGTGCCGTCTGTAGCTCTCCTCTCATCTCCTTCTCCCCCCTTCCTTCCAAACACAGTAACAACCGGGACAATCTGCCTCTGCTAACACACTGTTTTGAAAGAAGAAGCTCTCCACATCTCTCAGCTGCCGTTTCCCATACAAAATGCAGTGATTCAGCAACACACACACACACACACACACACACGCACACACACACACACACACACACACACGCACACACACACGCACTACAACCAAATGCCTGGGTGAGCATTCAATCTGAAAAACTGTGGCAAAGACAGCCAGGAAGGGGGAGCTGTATAAAAACATGTCAACCATAGATTTCTGGGGGGACACACTGGAACAGGCAGTTTGTCTTCACTACTTTCTTTTGACTTTGTAGGCGACTGACAAAGAGGTAGAAGGTACCACTTTTTAAAGACCTAATATCTACTTAACAACACAACAATAATGTTGCAGCTCACGAAAAAAAATATCCAGCAAATGTTTGACTTTGTGGCTTTGGTGAACATCTGTGGGCGCCTTTAACAAAACAGCTCAGAAACATCATCTACATACTTGTAAGTTGCTGGAATTCATGTTTGTGCTACCACTGCATCTTAAAAATGCTAATGGAGGGGAATGTAAAGTGAACTACGATTGTTTGATTGTATAACTTTATGTGCAACAAGGCAAATAGATGATTTAGCTGAGATGATGTTATTGGATATTAGAAGGGACTAAAGTGAAACAATACTTTAGTAACAACAAACAGACAAATATCACTTTCATTCATTTATACTTGGAACCACGACTCAGAAACCAAAACTCCAGAGTCCCGAGTCCCTAAAATGTTTATGTTCAGGCAGTTAAAAAAAGGCACAAAGGTTTGATGACGTTTAACGAGGAACCGTTTGAATCGTTTCAATTATTAAACTATCGAAGAAATCGACATGTATTAAACAATATTTAAGATATACATGTAAGATCTGACTCACTTAGATATCCCATCCAGACTAAAATTTGCTTCCCTCCCCACAAAGAAGGTTATTACCATGTAAAATGTGCACAGAATATTAAAGCAGAAACTGCCCCTGCACTGCATTCATCCCTGTGAAAGCCATCCGGTCCCTGGTTATGAGTCTTGCTGGATTTCCAGCTCTCTTCCAGCCTGCAGGCTGTATGGAGTCCAACCAAGCAGCTTCAGGTCAGAAGCTTGCGCCTCTAATCTTTAGGTTATTGTTGGCCCACTGGGAAAATAACAGACCTGGAGCCTCTTCTCCAAACCTGCTGTGCTTTCTCTACTGGAGCTTCCCTTTAGAGCAGTAATCTGCCAGATCCTCCTGTGTCTTTAGATTTGGATTTTAAGGCTCATTGCTGAGGTGAGTGTGCACTACATTACCCAGAGTTCAACTGTCAATCATAAATGTCTCTCCTAGGATTTTCCAGTGAATTTCTCTACATAATGTTTTTTGTTTTGCAGCACTAAGCAACTAAAGGAAAAGGAAATGTTCTGGTTTATACAAAAGGTCTTATCGGTCTTACAACCAAGCAGAAGAAACCTGACCTGGTAAAGATCAAATCCTTAGACTGGGACAGGTTAGAATAACAAACACAAGTTAGTCATTTATGGTATAAATTAATTTAAATTTTAAAATAATACTGAAAATATCTTGGTAATGTCTAGAATTAATTTTTGTAAAAAGATCATTATAATAATTGGGTCATTAGGAACTCTTAAACAATAACCAATACCTGTTAACTAATAGCAGTAATAATAATCTCGATATTGCATTGTTATGGTGATGGCAAGAGCCATTTTCTAAGAGATTTGGGGAAATCTGCCATTTAGATTAAATGGAATTATATTTAAAAGCTACTTTGCAAAAGAAAATGTGAAGATACAAAAGCAAATGTGGCACAAACTGAGGCAAAAGCACATACTGGAGCAGATTATTCAATATGAATATGCATGTGAGGGGAATTAGAGCGGCTGCAAGAAAAATAAGTCACTGGACATGGTTTTGAAATCAGTCTGTCTGAGCAGTGACAGAACAGATACCAGGGAACATCCCGACTGTCACTCCATCGAAAGAGACTGGAAAACAACTCCAGCTGAAAATTCACTTCATGTTTAACCAAAACACAGGTGCATTTTTAATTTGTGTCATTTATGTCTGTATGTGTTTTGACACTATTCTTTTACATCTTAGGACAAAATTACAGGAAAACACTGAAAACCTCACATGTTAAATATAAAAGAGCTTTTCATACAAAACTTCTTCTTCTTCCTCAACAAAAAGTACTGTTTTGGTATCAGTACCAGTGGAGCTGCACTGGCACAGAGGTGACAGCCAGTCTGAGCATCAACATGACATTACATCTGTGTTTATTTGAATGAAATCTCAGTCACAGAGTTTTGCAGCATTGGCTGGAAATCTACCTGCTCTTATCGAAGGGAACGATAAACACTCGACCGCCACACTGTCATTTCCTGCTTATCAAATCTCCTCCAACCAGTTCTCTGACAATTACTTTCTCTCCGTTTTTTCAGCTCTTTCTACAAATTCCTGTCACACCACCTTGAATTTCCACCAATGCTCCTGTTGGGGAACAGAGCCAAAGTGTAGGAAGCACCTCAGTGAGCCTGCACCACAAGAGAAGGTGTTTCTAAGAATAAAAACCTCAGTTTGGCTTCAGTCAGACAGAGTGCAGGGTAATATCATTTTCCTTGCCAAGCATTTCTGAGATCTGAGATCTCCAGCTACATGGTAAACGAGTTAACAGATAATCACATAACAGCAAACCCACCTTTCATCGCTGTGCTGTATGAGATAAATGAGCAGTATCAGCCCCCCACCTCCCTGCTAACAGATTAATGTGTAAGTACATCCCTAGTCCTACCCCCCATCACACACACACACACACACACACACACACACACACACACACACACACACACACACACTTCTCAGCTGCCTTTGTCAGCTCATCAGTGAATTTTCCTTCTCTGGAAACACAGCAGATGATCCAGGCAATCGACACAACACGCATTTACGCATATTAGTGTACACATGTGGACGCACTTGTGCGCACACACAGTTTGATGCATGCACAGTGTCAGAAACAGCAGACAAGCGATGATTGAGTCAGACATCACATATCCCATTATCTGCAGGATACGTCTTCAGACCACCATACACATCCACGCTCAGATTGATGTACGTGCCAGTGATGCTAACAGATTTTATCTTCCTACATGAGTTGTGGAGCTACAACCCACTGTGCTCACCACCACCAGCAACTGCAGCAGCAGCAGCAGCAGCAGCGGCAGCTTTCCAGGACTTAATCATGTTCACCGTATCTGCCAGAACGAGCAGCCACCCAATTAACGCCCACATGCAGCGTCCTATTAGAGAGCTGGGTCACCACGAGCTGCCTGGTCACCTTTAATCACACAGTGAACGCTGGCTGAAAGTCACGCCGTCACAACAGGAAAATGGATCTTCCACCTGCATTTGTTCAACATTAATCTACTGTGGCTGCTTCTGTAGCTCCAGAAAAAATAGAAAACAAAAGCGCCAGACGTGGACAAGCTCGTTTACACATTGGAAGAAATGTGCAGGTCATTAAATAGGTCACAAAATAACGACAGTGTCCCCTCTGAACAAAACACCAGCACCTAGAAATGTAGGACATCAGCCTCTTCAAAGAACCAGGATGACACTAATCTGCTGTCAACAAATCCCATGAAGAACCAAGAACCAAGAGCATGTCCATCTTTTTTTTTTTTTTTAATACTTTCTCATCTCTCTGACCGTCTGTGGTTCTCAGCCCCAAACTGCCGGTTCCCGCTGAACATCAAATCTTTAAAAACAGCTCATTTGTACAAACAGTACATTTGTTAGGGCCATTTTTAAGTGGCAGGTAATAAAAATTCACATTTGCTGCTCTACAGTGGGTATTTATGGCTGCAGAATAGTGCATGTGGGACTACTATGGCTTTGCGCATGTTAATGAAGGAACATATCACCCAGTGCAACTGTGTGACTCATTCATGTGTTTTTAATAGTTTTTGGACAACAATGAAGCTGTGGGGCACAGGAATCAGATTTTAGGCTTTAGCTGCACTTGTAATGCTTGTTAGTTGGATCATTTCTGTCAGTTATTGCAAACTAAGTCCAGTGACAAATTTTATGGAAGTTCAATTCTACACAGGATCTCAAACTTTCAAAACATATCAGAGATGTGAGGCTGAAATTTAGGGGCGACACGTATTAACTGATGCAACACACAGCAGCAGCATTTCCATCCGATGTAAAAACAAAATGCCTTAGGCGTGAATATTCCACCCAGAGGAGGCATAAACCTGATGATATTGAGTTTTAATAGCAGATGCAGAAATATATATGTGGTATAGAACAAGACAATGTCGAAAATGGTTTCCAGTGTCCAGAAATGACAAATAAAAAGAGAGTAAACTCATTCAGTGGCCATCCCTGTTAAATCATCCATCAGGGGCAAAACTGGAAACATTCTGATAAAAAAGTCAAAGCAGCTGTTTATACAATATTTGGACATGTCAACGTGTGAATGTGAATGTGCCGTAAATATTATAATTAAGTGCAATAAGAGATCAAAGTACATGGAGAAAAATGTCTTGATAGCTGAGCATCGTAGATTCATTCGTTTCCACGAATAGTGTGTGTGTGTGTGTGTGTGATCTCAGCCCAGCTACACTGGACCTCTGCATGCTTTCAAAAGTGCCTGGAAGTTTTTATCTGCTGAAATGTGTAAGGCGGCGGCTGCTGTCAAAGCGGCGAGCCCCTTATCTTCCTGCTGAGCGTATTTGCAACAGACGAGGACGGCGCTGCACTAAGAGGATTTCTATTTTGGTGTTTAATTTAATTTCTTAGCGGACAGACAGATTGTAATTTGCTGGTTTCTCTATGAAAATGTGTTTGGTTCCATAATCTAAATTTGTTTTAGCACAGATAGGGGATTAATTACAAGCTCAGAGAGCTGCTTCTGAGTTACTGTTTGATTCTCTCTCTTTGGGCGTGTGTGTGTGTGTGTGTGTGTGTGTGTGTGTACCTATAATACTGAGAACTGATCTGTAGGACCGTGTGTGTATTGTGGTGTGTTTGTTTATGCCTGCAGGCTGCTACAGTTTGGGCTTGTGTGTGCACTGATAAGCTTTATTTCTATGCAGTAACTCCTGACAGATCCATACATCACACTGTACTGTGTGTGTACTGTGTGTGTACTCTGTGTGTGTGTGTGTGTGTGTGTGTGTGTGTGTGTGTAATGAATAGATTTGTCCAGAGGTTGAGTGTTGTCTCGGGTCGTACAGATAAAGCTTGCCACACAGGTTTCATATTTTCTCAAACATTTTAATTTTCTCACGTGCTGCATGTGTAGAATCAGATATTACTGAGTGCACATGTTGTGTCATCTGTTTCTGTGTGTGTGTGCGGTCTTCCTCTGTGTGTGTGTGTGTGTGTGTGTGTGTGTACCTGTAGTGTCGCGTGTCTCTCAGGGCTCGGTTGCTGGGGATGCGTTCACTCTCCCTCTGGTTGAAGGCGTACAGGGTGTACGGGTCGTCGCCGGGTTTCCAGCGCCGAGCGTTCAGGTAACCTCTCTCATCAAACCCCTCCAGCATGTCCTCCCACTCCGCATCCGACATCTGTCAACCAGCCATCAGCCTTTAGTCTCATCATATTTAGCTTCACATTGCACATTCACACTCAACTTACAGGAATACAATAATAGGAACACGAGACGTCTTTGTGGTGTTTGGTATGTTTCCCTAATTAAGCTAATCGATTAATTGACTAGTTGATTACTGACCAGTACAGTCAATAAAAAAAAACCCTGGAAAGATCCTGGTACCTCAGTTACACATCAGTGTCAAAGCCTGTGTGTCAAACATCAGGAAATAATGAGCTGAATGTGAGATTCGGCCCAAACTGTCCCACTGTGAGCTGTGGGTGTTGTGTGTGCTCAGCTCAGTAAGGTGTGTGAAAGCATCAGGAGAGCTTTTAAAGGTCATTTTACATAAAGAAGATTCACAGAGGGTTTTAACTTTCAGCTCTTTGAAGTTTAACAAGATGGATGGTGGCCTTCACTTTCCTTTCATCTTCTTTGTTCTTGTGACTAAATGCTGCACTTTGTCTCAGCAGCTTCTGTTGCACTGACTTGTGTTTTGCTCGAGGCTCTACATGTTTTCAGGTCACAATCCTTTTATTTTCCAATCACAGAAATCTGAGCTAAACACGCATATATAGGTAAAGAGTTTGTGTTTACGAACAGAACAGGTGTAAACAAGACCTCAGCAGCATTAGACAACATTCAAACACACCAATTTATTTCACACTCAGCTTTTAAATTCTCTGATTTAGTTTTATTTGGATTATAGATTGTATCTGTACAGAATCTGGGCTTGCTCTGTTTATGTTTTGGCTTTTGTTGACAGTGTTGTTGTGAGAACCTGCTAAGCATCGATTCAAACACAATAATCTGTTGAGACTGAATATGCAAATTAGCTGGAACTCATTCTAATGCTGTGGTTCAATTTCATTTTAATCAATTGAATCCACCTTATACAGCTGGTTCTGTTGTAGTCTGAGCATTCTCACCCCTGTAGCTTCACTCATACTTAAGAAACTACTTCCAGTTGTCATGATCAGCTTTTGAATGGCTCCTAAGATTCACACAGCTCTCAGTCCAGTTGTTCTGCAGAGACAGTCACGCTCACAACATCCTGAATAAACATCACATGAGGTGGGTGTGGAGCTCTAACATGAAGTTCTTCACATCAAGACAACCACTGGCCTCAGCTCATTGCTGTTACATATGAAAAACAGAGACAGAAAAACCTGCTTGAGGTTTTCTTACTTATCACTAAACGGTAATGAAGGTGCATTCAATTCATTCCGGCATCTGAGAATTGACAGCTGACAGCTGAACTGTGCTGCTTTCGTGGTTTTTAATGTTGAAAAATCAGCCCCAAAGGCAAGTAATGAGCACACGTGGAAAAGAATACTAAGAGTTTGGCTGCTTGTTGCATTTAAAAAGGTTATTTTTCCAGGAACTCACTCTCAGACGTCAGACTGTCCTTGAACACATCAATAAGGGATGTTTTCAAAAGAACTGCAGCAACACACAACAAAAACCTGTCTTTGACAGTAACTGTGAAGGTAACTGAATTTCTGAGGTCTGAGCAGTTTTAATTCTCTGCAGCAGTGAAGACATGAAAATCAATGTTGCTGCCTAAAAGGTAGAAAATGAACCTTGTTTTTGCACCATAGACACCAACGCAAAACATGCAAGTAGTAGTTAATAAGATAATACATGCAAAAAGCAGCTACATGGCCTTTTTAATATGTTAATCAAACACCAGGTTCTCCTTCATGTCTTTCTGTGCACGCACCAAAAAGATTGTGTTTCCTGTGTCACACAAAAGAAACAACCAACTCTGCAAAAACTCCAACTTCTCCAGGAAAATACAAATGTTATAAAATAAGATATAAAATGTTAATGTAGCGCATAAATTCTGTTGAGCTCCAAACAGCTGGTGGTGAGAAAACACACGGTGGGAAAGACTACAGCAGTTGGAGAGTGTGTGTAGTTTAAAGGGAGTGTATATCATTTATAGACAGTACACACTGTGTGTGTTTGCAGTGTGGTCATTTATGAGCGAGTGTGTGTTTGCAGGTATAGTGTGAGAAGTACGACAGAGAGGAAGTCCAGTGTGTGTTCCAGTGTAATGCATAATAGAGGAGGAAGAAGAGGTTTTGTTTTGAGTCTGAGAGAAATAAAAAAATGTTCATTATCATTCTCTCTCTCTCTCTCTCTCTCTCTCGCCCCCTTATAAAAAAAAAAAAAAAATACACAGGAGCTCCACAGCAAAAAACCCCGGAGGCCATATTTCTTCCCAACAACCACACACACTGGCATGTAGTGGAAATGAATGAATGTACATAAACACACACGGGGTCACAGCGCTGATGGTGTGTGTAACACATCGACATTTACAGTAGAACAGCAGTCTGGATGGAGGGATGCACAAAACGACTGACACTCCTCATCTTTTGCAGCTCTCGGCCTGCTCCTTCTTCTTCTCTCCTCATTATTCAGCCATACGACTTGCTGATGCGACACATTGTCTAAATGGGGCCATTAGAGGGCTGGGAGTCAGACTGTGTGTGTGTGTGTGTCTGTGTTGTTAGTTCTTCCCCTGGTGGCTGTAACAACGAAGCATAAAGAACAAGAGGGAGGAATCGACAGGGGGAGGGACGTATGCACAGTGTGAGAGGGGTAAAAAAAAATGGAGCATATGAACACAAGAAAGAGAAGGGGGCAGGAAGGAGAGTGGAAGGAGACGAAGAGGGTTGGAAGAAAGAAAGAATCAGAAGGGACAAATGGGGAGAACAGGCAAAGAGAAAAAATATAAAAAGGAAGGGGTGAAAGAGAGGGTAAAGAACTATAGAGGGATGCTGAGGTTAGAGCTGCCAGGAAGGAGGCCTGGAGGAAGACCAAAAAGGAGGTTCTTGGATGTAGTGAAGGAGGACATGAGGGGATAGTTGGTGTGGGTGAGGAGGATACAGAGGATAGGGTTAAATGGAGGCAGATGATTGGCTGTGGTGACCCCTGAAGGGAGCAGCCCAGAGGAATAAATAAAGATGTCCCATATTCTCTGCCCTCTTTTTCCTTTCTACCTTTAGTTTACTATTTGTCTCAGAATAAGAAGGATTTGTGCCGCTTACCTGTGAAGCTGTCAGGTAAAGGTGGAGGAAGACGAAGAAGAGAAAGGAAAGATGAAACAATGAAAAAAAAACAAATAAGATTAACAGAGAAGGAGGAAAGAAAAAGTGAGGAGGTAACAGCTTTAGAAACCGAAGAAGGAATGGAACAGAAAAGCAGAGATGAGGAAAGTGGTGAAGTAGAAAGAAGGAACTAAAGTGAAGATGCCAAGGTGAAAACAAGAAAAAATGGTAAGAGGAAGTGAAAGAGCAAGAGCAGGAAAATGGGAAAAAGGAGGGAGGAGATAAGACTAGACAGCATTTTTAAAGGCGTAAACAAAAGGAAAAGAGTGAATGAAAGCAGAGAGGAGTAGAAGGGGTGATGAAGGAATGAAAAGGAAGGAGAGGAGGAAGCACTTAAGAGCAGGAGAGGCAGCAAAAGAAAGCAGTAGCCAAAGGAAGAAGAAGTGAGATGACAGTGGCGCGGTGTGATTACGCCTGTCTGCATCTCACACAACACCTGCGGCCTCTCGCCTCCCCGGAAGGTTTGTTTGCCTCTCGTCTCGCTAGGAGCTCAGGAGAGGTGGCGTTCAAGGTCCTCTGGATTCGATCCCATTTAAACCACACACACACACACACACACACACACACACACACACACACACACACACAGATATGCAGAGCTTGTCTTCCTAATGCACCGTGGCATCCTCTCAATGCCTCTCAAGGCCGCTTACATGAGCACAGACATTCAATTAACAAACCGTAGGCACAAACTGCTGGACAAACAATGTGCGAACGTGTGTGTGTGTGTGTGTGTGTGTTGAGCCAAACCACCAAGGAACCTATTAATTCATCCAGACAAGACAGACCGATACATTTAGAATCGTAATGAGAAAGCTGAAGCCCGAGCACACACACACACACACGCACACACACACGCACACACACACACACACACACACACCTCCGGGGTGTCACGGCCACTGCGTACTTTCTGACAGCTCACGTTGGGAAAGACAGCAGAGGTAAGGAGACAGAGGGGCTGAAGGACGGGGCACAGGACCGAAGGTAATCTGCAGTTCCAAACCAGCACGTCTGGTATAAATCCCTCTGACAAGTCCGAGAGGTTGAACGATGGAACTGCTCTTATTACTACCTAGTTTTGTTGTATTTGTAGTACTAGTATACTACGAGTAAAGAATAGTACAGATTAAAATGAAACCACAAACACGTGAACACACTGTACACAGGCAGCGTGTGCAGCTGTACATTTACATAGTCCTGAGAAATACTGGCCATTTTTAAAAGATATAAACGATCACAGAGAAACCTTTGTTTATAAGGAAAGTGGACAGATAGTATCTTTAGTAATTACAGTCATTATGATTTTAACAAGGACAAAACGGCCCAAATATCCCACATTGTGCCAGGGGTGTGTAAATTAATGAGCACGGCTGTGTGTTGCTATGTAGCTACAGCTAAAGCAGAAACAGTCTAAGTGCTGGGAGAGGGAAAGGACTGGGCAGCTTCTCTAACCCCAGCTGCCTCTGTCACCATGGTCTCTACCAACACGTTCTCTCCTCACTTTAACCTGCTAACACCATCAGTCATCTGACGGCAACGTGACGTCATATATCACCCCACTACTGAAGCCTTTGAGAGTCCTGTAAGTCAAACATGAATGCACCTCAGGTGTCGCATAAGATTATGGGAACAACGCAATGATGAACGTGCCATAATTAAAGCCAAAGGTGATCCAACAAAGGTTCTTTTCTTTTTGGCCGGACGGTGTGTACGGAGGATGAACTGCACCAAATCAAAAAGGATTTAAATATCTCGTGTTCAGTGACTGCAGCTAACTTCATGTTCACTATGAATCAGGATTAACAGCATTGTGTTTATATTTTCAGTGTCACCTGGTTGTCATGGTGATTCACACACAGGTACAAAGAGGTGAGGAATTAAAACAAGAAAGGAGAAACCTCAGTGACTGTTGCTAATGAGCGCCAGTCAGACAGAGCCAGGTTTGGATATAAAAGGTCCCTGTTCCTTTAAATTTGTAGAAGTAAACACATAACCAGGGTCCCAGGGATCAGCTGGAGCCTATCCCAGCTCTCTCTGGGTGAAAGGCAGGGGTCCACCCTGGACAGGTCCCCAGTCCATCACAGGGCCACATAGAGACAAACAACCTCACACACTCACACTCACTCCTATGGGCAATTTAGAGTCACCAATCAACCTGACATACATGTTTTTGGACTGTGGGAGGAAACCAGAGTACCTGGAGAAAACCCACACAAGCACAGGGAGAACATGCAGACTCCACACAGAAAGGCCCCTGCTGGGTTTCAAACCAGGAACCTTCTTGCTGTGAGGGGACAGTGCTAACCACTCGTCCAAAGGGTTACCTCATAATATATCCACATTTACCAAATGATTTGCTTGTCACTGAGACAGAGCGTTACAAACGATCCGGTACAACAGGGCAAAAATGAAAATGGAAGATACAGCACGAGAACAGTGTGTATTTGTAGAAAAACACACACGAAGAATCAAATTTTCAATTCGCTGGTGCTGTTCCTACTGTGCTCTCACTCTCAGCGTCTCCTCACCTTAGCATGTGCCCCAGTCAGATGATGAATTAGCCATTACATCGAAGGCATAAATCATGCATGGAGTGTGTGCGTCCTCTTTATTGTCCCCTGTTAATGTGCACCATGTGAACAACGGCCTTCCTTTGTCACGTACACACATAAACACACACATCAACCCTGCTATTGTTCTGTAGTAGAAAGTCTCTAACAAAAACACTGTGATATCTCTATTATTTCCTGTTTCTTTATATTGTTGTTCACAGGCAAATTAAACCCAAACAGGTGACAGTTTATTCACTTTTCTCCTACCTACATAAACACAATCCTTCACTTGCTACAAAATATTCTCACTCAGGTTACTGAGAGGTTATTCTTTCTTTTCTCCATTTGGGTTTTATCTGTAGCTCTAGTGCTTTGGCTTTTGTTTATTTATTCATTTATTTCCCTTATTCTTCTTTTGAGTTTTTTTAACATTCAGTTTTGGGCCAGGACTATCTAAAGAAGTAAATCTAGATAAGATGACCATCTATATAAACAACGGTCACATCAAATAAAGCAAATGAATAAAGGTGGAATAGAAAGACATGTTGGAAATGTTGAATGTTCTTCAGAGCTCTGGTCATGCATGAGAGACAAACAATAACAAACACATGAATATGGATGATGTGATGAGTTGCAGATTGAGCGTTTTGCTGCACAGACTGACAGTGAAAAATCAAACCGACAACAAACATAGATCCAGAAGATTATTCAGGGCAGGGAAACCGAAGAGGAAAGTAAACAGACAAGGTCCAACTGCCTGCAGCCCAGACAGGTTGGATGCTGCACCAAACGCCTCTGTTTAACAAAACAGATATAAAGGATTCCCCACTTGACTGAAACAGAGCTGATTTACATAGACTGTTTTCTAATCCTGTTATCTTAGGCTTGCCATTTAGATTTTGTGCCATAATGAAGTATCAAACTTTTGTTATCGTCAGGTCACGACTAGCTATCTTGTTATTCCATGACACTGAAGCTGTGCTGTCAGATTGTGACTTTACATCTTCAGATTAACATCAGAGCAGCTCAGAGGAGACGACGACGCTTCACTCTGCTGTAATCAGGGTGGAACAGGCAGAGAGTGCACCACGCATATCTTCATAGATAACATAGAGTTTTATATTTCGCTGAGCTAATTTTATCTGGAGGAAATAAACTTTGATGTCTTTTGACAATGACAGTTTATGAGAATGAACAAATACGAGTTAATCAGAGACGGTGATCAAACGTAGACGCGTCGTCAACAACGGCCAGTGGACAGTTTTTGAAACTTCACTGCCTCCTGAAATAAAATCAACATAGCTCCTGTTAAAAGACGCAGATAAACTAATAAGAACTCAGACACTATCTAATGTGGAGTAGACTGCAGAAATCAGATGTGCATTGTGTGTGGACTAAAACACGTCCTGAAGGAATGTGTCTTCATAAAATATTCACATGATTTTGAATCTTGCCCGTTTACCTCAGCCAACAGCCTTTTCTCCAGTGACTCCTGCTTTGCTGCAGTGCAGTGATTATGACATTAGCATCAGCCAATCAGGAGCCCTACCTGTCGAAGGAGACGACTGGGTGACACCTGCCTGAAGCACGCAGGAAAACCCTGTTGTAAATGTGTTTCAGTGACATCCCTGCTCCACCTGTGTGCACATGCAGATGCAGGACGGAGCCACTCATCAAAACTCTCCATATCACTGTTAGTGCTCAGAAATCTGCAGCGGAGAACTGTGCAAACACTCTCAGGGCCTAAACATGGCTGAACTGTGCAGCGTGACGACTTCAGCTGAACATTTTTCTTTGTTCTATCCTTGACCACATTGTTGCTGCGCTGGAATTAAAAAACAAAGCCATGGTCACATCAGCTACTAGATTATTTTTCTCATCCCTCAAACTTTTTGCTCCTCTTTTCATCTTCCCTTCACCCTTTTCTCACCTGCTCTTCTATTTCTGATGTCTCCTCATCATCATCACTTCTCCTCTGTTTCTCTCTCCTGCCTGACTCCTCTCTCCTCTCCCTTCATTTATTTTTATCTCCTCGCGTTTCCTTCCTCCTCTCGTCCTGTGTGAAGTGGTTGCTGTTTGTTTGAAGTCAGGGCTTATTGAGCTCAGGTCTGGAGAGAGCAGCGCGACGTCGATACCACACACACACACACACACACACACACACACACACACACACACACACACACACACACACCGAGACAAACGCACTCTCCTCGTTCTCCCTCTCTTCTGCCTTCACACACACACACACACACACACACACACACACACGTTGTTCAGTCATCAATTAAGGGTGTGTATAGATCTCTCCCTGCAGCAGCGGTGCTTGTTTGGTTTCTACATTGTTTTCTGTTCCAGCTCATACATCTCTGTCTGTGATCCCAACACGCACGCACGCACGCACGCACGCACGCACGCACGCACGCACGCACACACACACACACACACACACACACACACACACGCACGCACACACACACACAACAACTACCTAAACACACAGATACACTTACGCACTGCTACACAATTAGCCCCGTTCCAATGCAGGATGTCTTCCCAGAACCTTTTACAAACTCAGGAACTTTATTTGCATTTTGACTGCAGGGACCAAAGTCAACTTTTGATTTGTGGGCCCCAAAAGGCTCCTGCTCGCTATAAATCTCCTGTCCTGTGGTAAGACCTAGCAGTCGTCTGCACTACTGAATGTTTTCCACCTGTCAAACAAGATTTGGGGGAGGACAAATACTACATTTAAATCAAACTGCGTCGCTGAGCAAGAAGCACGACAAGCCACGTCTGTTGCCTCGTACTAAATCAGGAACGTAAGCACAAAATATTCTCTGTAGACCATCGTTATCTTTCTGTTCCCACCTTTGTTGTCTTCTTTCCAGTTTAACCATCATGCAGAGTCTCAACAGTAAAAGTGAGACGGCCCTGTGGTTCTGCTCTGACCTGTAGGACTGTGTCCTACCCTGGGCTGCTGAGCCCTTCAGGTCAAAGGTCACTGGCTCTCCACCTTGCATAACACTACACATTCACACACTCACTAAGACCACTGATCTACTGAGTGACCATACATTTCACTGAATCTATTACAACAAAATAAATACGTTTGAGCTTCCACTTTTCTTTTTTCTACGAGTTTCTTCATGATTCCCAGTGAAATGCGATCACTGTGTGTTGCCTTTTTTCATATTTTCAATGTGGAGGTGTAATGATTCGTCAATTACTCATTTAGGAGACGGACAGAAAACTGCTCTGATGACTGATTTCTCATTTGGGTGATTTTTCAAGCAAAGATGCAGCTCCACTTCATCTCGTCATCTCCGCATGTCGCGATCACAGCCACAGAACAGGAAATTAAAACCTGACATGATGCCTCTTTGTTGTTGTCTCATCAGGTGCAAAAATTACAAACCATGCCAATGATTTTTAATTTATTACTGCTCTGATTTGCCTAATCTTCACTGTTCTTCAGATGTTGTGCAAATCAAACACAAATGTGCGGAAGGAGTTCAGTTCCTGTGAATATTTACAAAACACAAATAATCCTCTAAGGATCAAACACACATACCACATATCATATCCCCGTGTTAAACTAAAACCCGTCTCCTCTTCAACCCAGACTCACAATCCAGAAGAAGTAGCATCAAGCAACGTGTTGAATCTGCAGCAGCTCCTGGTTCTGCCCGACCCCTGACCCCTGACCCAGAGTCAGAGTGGAGACTGAGCTGAGCTTCCCCACAGGGACCAAAGATCACATCACACATTCATGGTCGAGCCGGCGACAGAAACAGACAGTAAGAGAATATGTTTGTAGGTGTTTACATCTAAAATCCCTCAAACTGAAATCATTTTTCTAGCTGGGTGAGGCTTCCTGTCTCTGCTCAGCTGAGAGCTCAAATCTGAAAAACAACCAAGGCCATTTGTCTGTATGTGTGTGTTTCTGCATGCATATGTATGAGGTGACAGATGGGAGGTAATTTAAACGTTACCTTGTACAGATGCACATTTTACCCTTCACACATATGAGACACCTCAGCTGGAAAACTGATGCAACACATACTGAAACACTGTCACAGACAGAGACCAAACTCCTGATATGCAGAACCAAACTACAAGCACACTGTTATCATCTTACTGAAATATTATCAATAACACAGAAATATTGTCAAAATCAACTGATACTCTGTCAGTAATCAGAAATTAAAGCTCAATTAAATACCAGAAATACAAATTACTGCATCTTTGTTTGAAAGCTATAAATGGCTACACCAGTAATATACTTGGTGCTACCAGTCAAAACACCAAACCTCATTGACTTTTTATGTTTTACATGAACAGCACTGCTAAACACTGAAACTGTAACCAGGCTGTTTCATTGCTCTTCTATAAAATACCACCTTTTCTCAGCTGATGTTGCTGTAAATGTTACTGCTCCCCCTCTCTCTTATTCATGCACATGTCCCAATGGACAGCAGGCTGGGAAACTATTTATCCAATCACAACTGTTCAAAATTCCTCACCTTGTCTCACAAAACCTCCCCCCACTGGTGAATATAAAGGCCCAGGTGTGTGTGTGTGTGTGTGTGTGTGTGTTGTGGTGGGGGATGCTTAGCAAACACTGCAGAGCAAGCAGTCTGGAAGCACAGCAATAATTCAGCTTCTGCAAAAGCCATGAATAAAAACAAACTTAAGAGAAGTGACAAAACCCAAATGTGCTCGTTCTTTTCCTCCGTTACTTTCAGTCTCCTTTCTCTCACACACTCCTCACCACCCTCCTCCACCTTTGCCTGAGCTGAGCCGCTCTCAGATGAGACTAAATAAAAACGACATTGAACAGACACAGAACAATGTGTGGTGATCAGATGACAAACAGGTGAAGTAATAAAAACTAATAACAGGAGTATGCCTGCTCTGTGGAAACACACACTCACAGATTCCTTATTAAATGTCTTGACAGCAGCTGTGTATGTGCGTGTGTGTGTGTGTTAGAGGTGTGAGCAGAGTTTAGAGCTTTCAATCTATAATCCCTTCCTTTATTGGTCCCGAGCAGCAGGACCAGTCAAGGGAATACACAATATGCTTTGTGTGTGTGTGTGTGTGTGTGTGTGTGTTGCAGGGGAAGAATGAAAGATTTGAGTTTTCAGAGGGGAGTTGAGCAGGAGGAGTAAGAGGAGGAGGAGGAGGAAGGAGAAGAAGATAGAGGAGCGCTCGTTTAAATCCTCCTGGTAATATTGCTTTCTTCACTCTCTTGGCAAGGAGATTAACTGCTAATGGAGAGGATATATCTGCTATTAGCCCCGACAGCAGCACCGACAGCAGCACCGACAGCAGGAAAGCACAGCACCGACGATGACGACTACAGTGACAGCAATACAAACAGCAGAGAGACAACTCACTCTGCTCTCTTAGCATCACACCGACAGGGCAGCAGTGGACTTAGCTTCAGATCTGAGATACAATACAGACCTGCGGACCTGGCACTTTGACTCACGTCACATTTAAGTCACAAAGTCAAAGATGTGAGAGGGATTTGATGAAAACAAGATTAAAACGCACCGGCCTGACATCGTAGACCTTTGCCCCGAGCTCTAAAGGAGGAGTGGATGATCCATTTTGTCTTGAAGGGGTTTTTACAACATAAACAACAAAGAACAGACAAAACTTTTCTCTGCCTCTTCCAGTTTTCAGGCACGACACCAACAACTCGATGAAAGCATCATCATCATCATCATCATCATCATCGTCATCAGTGTAAATGTGATGAAACAGCTTATTTCCACATAAGTCCTAAAAAGTGGAGGTGCAGGTCCATGTATTTTCCTCCCAACACTCCACCTGACTGTACATTTCTGCAGCAGCAGTGACGTTAACTCGTGCTAATACAGAAACTAGCTGCTACAGGCTCTGAGTGGAGGAATGACACATTGGGCACAAATGATTGGCGACAGCGAAAACAGCTTGTTCTCTGTCTGTTTTAAACCAGTTCATTTGCTCCCTGTCTTCTCACTGTTGTTTTACTGTGTGTGTGTGTGTGTGTGTGTGTGTTGGTGCTTTCTCTCTCCTTTCCTCCCACCCTCTATATTCCTATATTTTTCTCTCTTGTTATCCATTTTCTCAGTCTCATCTTGCATCATGCTCTTCTTTTGTGCCACCTCTGCTGTTTTTTCATCAGCTCTTTCTATTCTCTCCTAATCTCACATTCTTCTGTCCTCCTTCTCTGTCACTGCTGTTGTCTCTGTTTTCTCTGCACTCTCTCCACATTTTCGCTCCTTTGTGATGTTTCTCACTTGTCTCTCAGTCTTTTACTTTCCTCTTTGGTTCACCTCTCTCTCTCTCTCTCTCTCCCCCCCTTTCTGTTATCTTTCTCCCCCGCTCTCTTTATCCTCATTTTACCCTCCGCTCTCTATAAACTAGATTGATGGCTCAATCCTACATGCATCAAGGTGAGAATTACAATTTTCGCACCAGCACACACACATACGCACACAGTGACAGGCCTATTCACACACCCTTTCCCTCTCCCACACACACACACACACACACACACTCACACACACTATCCTTGTCTGTGTTGACATTCCCAAAAGTAACTGTGTTACTGGCACCAATCAGGCAGAAGACAGAGACAGACAGGATGTTTACACAGAACAATAATCAGATATGTTCCCTTCAAACCCAATATTTTAACCCCTTGTTGGACCACCATCATGAATTCACCTCAAACTGTTTCCAGTCTGAATAAATAAAATAATTTATATCCATCCATCCATCATCTATACCTGCTTATTCCTATTCCTAAACAGGCATTCTTGATTTTTAACAGTTGAATTACACTCTGGACCCTGGCTGGTTTTCTGCTCAGGCCCAGGAGTTAAATTTTAGATCAGAAAACAAAAAGGTGAGCACCGTGAGCAGTTTGAGTTGAGGTTCTGACACTTGTCTCCCTGTTTCTCGTCCCCCTCTTTAAAAAAAAATAAGACTGATGGAAAAGTCTCAATACTCAGTGAAAGTGACCTATGCACTATGATAGTAAAGGAAAGTAACACTAGCTTTACAGCCTACACTACTTCCAACTGGCCTTCACTCATCCCAGGTAGTGATGTGCTGTTTTACTCAGAGACTTGTGACTATTAAGCTGGACTGAAAATACCATATTCAAGTAGTGATCCTTCCTTTCATCCCTCCACACTGCTGTCATGATGATACTTTCCCTATCTGAAGTCTTTATCCTGTACCTGTGCTCTGTTAAAACCCTGTCAGGAACATATTTTCACGTCTTCATTACCCAGAAGTCAGTTCTTCCAGCAGCTGGTTTGAGGTTTAAATAATCTGGTCACTGTGGAGTCTGACAGCGAGCCGGTCACGTAAATCTACTGGAACAATCTGTCGCTCACTCTCAGACCACAGTGTAAAGCCATGTGTTGTGTAGCGTGACAGAGCAGCGCCTGCCTTTTCACCGACAGTCAATTTCCAGTGAATGTCTGTCACTTACATACAGACACATTGTACGTTGCACAAACGAGACTCGTATCAACATAACAAAGAAAACACATATTCATTTCACCAGTTCCTGTTGTCGTTTACTGACACGGCCCTAAGCCTGGATGACGGCATCCTTAAAGCTAGAATTATCTGCTGCTTTCAGCCGTTCCATGCCTGTGTTTATCTGTATGCACACACACAGCATACATGGATAATTTCACAGTCAAAGATGCTTGATTAAGCCGCATCCTCAACTAGAAAAATCCCATTTATGCTGATTCTTGCCGTTTTTTTCTGAATCGTCTGAATCATTTATAAAGAAGGAGAGGATGAGGGGGGGAAAAAATGCAAAACACACTTTCTTGTGTTTTTTTTTTTTGAGAAACATGCTTCTTAATGCAGGAATGGCAGTGATTGCAAATTGCCTGTCTGTGTGTCATATCAGAGCAACTGTTCATTTAGCTGAAAGCCACAGAGGAGCGACACAGCGGAGCTGCTGCCTACAACTCCTCACTTACGTCGTTTCCTCAACGAGAGCCTCTTTAACATTTAGCGCCAGCTACGGGTGACCTTTGACCCGTGGATGCCTTATATCCTGCACAACACATCTGCTGCGTCAGTGTTTCACTTTCAAACAAATAAATTGTGCTGCGCTCTGGAGGAAAGACTTTATAAAGTAAACAAGTGAACTGTCAAAAAAAAAAAAAAACACACATAAGCTCTAACTACAAAAATAGACTCATGGTGCATTCAGGTGCCCTCATCAACTCTTAGCATTCATCTTTGCTGTGTTTTAATCGAAGCTAAAAATATGAATAAAAACCCACAGCAACACGTCCTTGTTTAGATTCCTGGCAGAGTCTCGCTTCTGTTGATTTTGGCACAACGGGCACAATATAAATCAGTACTATGAACTCATTTCATACAGAACTGGAGAGGTAATGTGCACCAAACCGCTCCAAGGATTTTACTGTGAAGCTGCTGCAGGAAGTGTTCAGTTTGCATTAAAATTAAATTAACTCTGCGAACGACAGCCTTGAAAATAAAGTCCCAACATTTTCTTTATTCTGCAGCAGCTCTTGAAGAATTTAGCAACATCTTTTTCATTATTAGCTTTTTTTCCTCATCTCTGCCATAGAAAACTGATGGGAAATGAGCAAAATGGTAAAAAGGTAATGATTTAGCATTAATCTGAAATGTCAGGGAGAAATTAAAGAGGCAGTGATGAATGGAGTAAAATGATTTTGTTTAGAGTTTAAAAAACTGTTTAAATAATGTATTTGTTAAAGTCTTGAATATTTTATTCTTCAAATCACTAACTAGTGACATTATTTATCTTTGGCAGCCCCAAACTCCATTTAAATTTTTAACTGGACCGGAGCCATGTCAGCTCTCTGGACAACACCAGTTTTCACGTTAAATAAATAAACACATGACACTATATTGCAAGTGTTAAACCGATGTACTTGCACTGGTCACAGAGCAAAACTAGAGGGTGACTTTTGTCATTTATCAGCCGACGTAGCTGCTGAACCGCAGTCGGCATCGTTCACCCCTGTGGTACGAGTGTTTCAGAAATGGACCCCCGGGTCCCAGAGGCCAGTCTAGTTAGCCAACCTGTGGACCCTGCAGCACTAAGAGTGTCATATAAAACATTATTATTATTATTATTATTCCTTCCTTGGGAGCTGGTTATAACCGCTCTGAAAACTCATTTCCCTCTCCTCTTGTCCATGTGAATACCTCCCGACAGGGAGAGGGAAGAAGAAAGGAACAATAACTGCATTTCATATGACCGGGAAATGAATAATTTCAACCGCAAGTGTGCATGCAGTGTGTGGATGTTTGTGTTAATGTGTGGTGTAGGGATGTGTAGGGTGTTGTGTGGGTGCTTGCCTCGTGCCATTGTGGAACGACTGGGCGTTGTGATACACAAGGCAAACAGTGATCGGAGCATTGATCTCGTTTCCTCGAGAAAAGATTCTATTGCAGAGAAAGGTTGAATGAAGATACCCGAGTTAGGAAAATGATTCTGCTTTTATGATGAAGAAAATGAAAGTTTGAACAGCATAGAGCTGTATTTCAATATTACATCAGTGAATAAAACAGAATTAATCCAGTTCCATCAATCTAGCACTTTAAAAATGATGTGAAATTGATCGATTGGTATGAAAACACTTATAATTAATAAGATTCACAAACAATAAATAAACTCAGGGTTTAGGTCAGTTTACTGATGCTGTTTTGCACCTACATCTCCAAACTCTGTGAAAACTATTCCTGGCTGGTAATAAGCACTGACTGGTTGATTGGACTGATTTGTAAAGGGAGCCTGAGGAGCTACGGCAGATCTACGGTTACACACTGGGACACAATGAGCCAACAGGCAGACTGAGCGTGTTTGTGACAGCACTGACACAAATCAGCCCCCGTGTCAAGTGCCGCATGAAGCACCAGGGCTAACAATCTGCTCAGACACATGGACGGTTTGAGTGAAACTGTAATCCCATGCATTTCCTGATATCCAAACTGTTCCTGCCTGCTCCGTCATACGGCACATCTGATCAAACACCTGCCCTGGGTCGGAAGAGATTTGTCAATTAGAGAAAGAGAGAGAAAGGCAGAGTGTCCTTCAGTATTCAATGAACCAACAGATTGTTTCCTCTCATGTTTGGACTTCTGAAGGCAGAAACTCCATAAAGACCCCCTGCCAGCCAGCCTGAGGACACAGGCACACTTCAACCACACAGCTTCAAAGGCGTCCCAAAGGCTGTGTGTGTGTGTGTGTGCGTGTGTGTGTGTGAGTGGCTGCTTCAGCACAGGAAACACCATTTTCTTGTGTGCACATGCAAATGAGACTGATCCTGCATATAAGCGTTTTTGAGTGTGTGTGTGTGTGTGTGTGTGTGAATATAGGAGTACCATTACTTGCACAGGACATACTCGTTCTTGGTAAACAGGAGTGTAGGCTAATCCTGTGAGGAATGGGAATTCTGCATTAGCATTTGAATAGTGCACAGTGCCATGAGTACTGCTGACAAAACTAACACACATCCTCGGTCCCGGCTTACACTCACACACAAGAACACTGCATCTTGTCAGAGCCGAGGAGGACGATGTTTATTAGAACCACACAGGAACCTTCAGAGAACAGAAAAACCACCTGCTGGCTGAGTTTAACCTGCTGCAGCTTTATCCAGTGGAGCTTTCAGAACCACAGCCTGTCTCACATTTATACACCTTTACACATTTAAACCGCCCAACACAATGACAGGGTGCATCTTCATGTACATGAGGCACGTGATTCTGCTGTAATTAGGCTAATAATCAAACAGAATTGGTGATTAACAGTTACTGTCCACATAGTTTTGGCCATTTTGGGAACACTGCAGCTCAGCAGATCTCACCTCCACCACAAACACCAGAAACTTGGTGTTGGTTCAAATGTCTCTTCTGTAATTAAGACCGCATCACTTCAAGTGATGAATAATATACAACTACAGCAGAAAGGACTTTCAAGTTCATGTTTGGCTTCGAGGTTATGAGCAGACTGTGCAGGCGTTAACGATGATACGAGGCGGCATGTACCTGCTGACAGATCCTACACTTTTATACTGTGTGTGAAAAACCCGAGGATTAAGTTGGCAAGTCTGTATCTGGCATGGATATTAGTCGAGGTGTGTTACAGCATGTGTGCCCTGACTTGAGAACCACACACACACACACACACACACAAAACACACACAGCACACACAACACACACACACACGATCCTGCTGAATGAACAGGGATCCTCATTAGCGAGTAGCCTCACATCTCACAGAACAAGTCCACACAAGAGAAAAGTCTTTTTTTTTTCTTCTTCTTCTCCTCCTGATCGCCTAAGTGGCTGCAGCTGTTTCTAACTGAAGTAGTTTAATTACATTTCAAATTTCATATTGAGGTACTTAGCTGAGGATCCTATCCAGGTCAACTTACAGTGAGAGCAACACCAGATTAAGTTTCAATGTCTGAATTATCCACCATTTGAAAAACGCCTCCTACTCATACAAAATGATGCTAAATCTCAAAATTAAGACAAAGTGTGGCTCTTCTTTATAAAGACTGCTGAATGGCTCTCAGAAGCTTTGCTGTTATACTGAACATGTGATCATTGTTTTACCGTAACCGCCTCTGCTCACGTGCTCATTTCACATCCACCCTTCCTCCTCACTGTCCACTGACGGCCACAGCAGAGGTTCATGCTCCTGCACACCACCTGACACCAGCACCTGCTGCACCCAGTCATTACACCCAGCACAGGCAGCAACTCCTTTTCTGCCAGATGGGCTGTGTAGCCTCAGTGTTTCAGCCTTGATCACCTGATGAACCACTGCCTTTCTTTTGTATCTACCTGCTTGTCCCATTGGTTTTGAAGTGAAGCATCCCAGTATGCTCAGGGTCACTTCTGCAGGTATAATGTCTGCCATGGTGAGTATCTTCATTTAGGATGCTAATATTTGCAAAACAGCACAACGACTGGGATGTCACTCGTTTTGGAAGGACAGTAATGAAGAAGAAGAAGAAGAAGAAGAGGAGGATCTAAGAAATTCAAGTTTATATCTGATGGTAGTGACGGATGAAAAGTAAATGAGAGAGATGAGAGAGTTATTACAGTTCATTAACATGTGTACCACACTACACAGCAAACAATCCAATAGTTGTGGGGACATTTTGATGAAAACAAACGCTAAACTCACAGTGGTGCTGCAGGAAAAATAAGAGGATCGCCAAGGTCACGGACCGGGAAAGGGAACTGTTTGAATATTTCAGTCTGCAATTCCCAGAACAACAGCATCTCAACTAAACACAGCAAGTTAAAAACATCACACATGAGCTCAAACATACGAGTTTTAGTGCAGGTGAGCTTCATTTTAGTGATTTAACTTCTTCAGAACAAGAACACAGGGAATAAAACCACAACAGGCTTCAGTTCCCAGATCTGCCACATTATAACAAGCAATTAGCCAACAAGAACCCTGGAGGTCAGAGGTCACAACACAATATTGATCAGCAGAAGAAATTATCCTGTAATTCAACAACAAAAAAGTATTTTTTTTGGGAAACCAGACAATCAAATATTTTCACACACACTGCTCAATGTGAGCTGAATATTCAGCAGCCATCACACACACACACACACACAATTTATGTGCATGTTCTTATCATTAACAACAACACAGTGACTTTCAGCAATAAATCCTCATTGTGATGCAGGTAAATGATACACACACTAACTGTGAAACCTCATGCTTTCTTTGTAAAGATTCACCGACACTATTCTAATAACATATCCTAAGCTTCTCATATGGAATAATATCGTCTATAGTTACAAATCCTCTTCTATAAATTACTACAATATTCATCCATCACTGTCTGAAATGCAAATCAACTGGGGTTTACATTTACTTACCATATTTTTATGTTCTTTCCACTCACAATATTCCTACAGAAGAGTGTGTGTCAAAAACGTGTGCTGCTCTGGTGTCTGACTGTGAGCTTGTGGTTCAGTGAAACGAGGTAAGAGGAGAAGAATCAATACAATTCAGCCAGTTAACATGCTGCAGGTCTTTTTCACAGCAGGATCCTGCAGGGCACACTGGGCACAGGCTCCAAGCTGGGTCCAACATTTACCTAATTATCTGCAAAGGAGCCACAGCAACCAGATAATGAATTTTTATACTATGGGTATATTATTGAGCTATTATGGAAACAGGACTAGTAGAATTATTATTAATATAGGAAATTAAAACTAACTAGTTGTGTATTACACCACAATCTACAGAGCCACAACTGTCAGGGATTAGGGTTAAATAGGAATATTTTATGGTGACAAAGGAGGAAAATATTAACTGATACAAGTAAAACTACAGAAATTAAAGTTTACAGCTTTAAACTGACAGAAACACCAGGTAGTTTGTCACTTGTGGTTATTTGGTGTTAGAATCTCATGAACTAATTATTTAACATTTCTTTTTACTCCACTGAAAGAATATGACACAAGAGACTGTGCAGGTGAAAGAATTTCACCCTCAGACCATGAAAAACGCTGAGACGTTGTTTGAGCTGCCAAGTCAACAGGTGTGTGTCAATTAGTTGCACATGCGTTAATTACAACAGTTAAGCTCTAACCTGTGGACCTTATTTAAGTACATTGTTCTATTTGCTTGGGTTGTCCAGGATGGTAGTTAAGTGTTTGTTGGTTGTAGCATCTTGACATTTACTCACTCAACACTTTACTTTCTCATGTTTGGAGGAACTGAAACAGGTTTCAGAGGGAATAAGTGTTCAAAGGGATGTAAACGCCACAAACTCAACCAACAAAGCCAACAAATAATGTCATGATACGCTCATTTTAACTCGGGATAAAGGTTAACTCTAGGAAACACCTCGGTTTGACACCACAAGACACACAGGACAGGCGCTGCTGACTTCACTTCACCTGGTTGTACGCCGTCTCTCCGCCTCCTGCTCCTCCTCCTCCTCCTCCTCCCCCCGCTGCTCCTGCTCCGGTACCGAGCTCCGGCAGCTTCCTCCGGCTCAGCACCAGCAGGTAAACCAGCGCTCCCAGCCACACCAGCACCGCCACGGCCACCGCCATCCTCCGACAGAGACGCTTCATTTTCCGGTCAGGAGGAGCCGGCGGCGCCCGCAGCCCGGCTGCTGTCAGAATCCCATGTTACAGAAGCGAGGAAACAAACGGAAGAGCCGCACGGAGCAGCCAGGCGACACTAACTAACACCAAACAAGTCGCTCCGGTCCCGCCGACGGTCACACACCGACTACCGAGCACGCGCTCTCTCTCGCTCTCTTACGCTCTCTCTCTCAACTCGCGGAAGCTCGAGCGCCTCTCTGACACGCCTGACAGCCGTGCGCGCGTGCGTGCGCCGGTGCGTGCGTGCATGTGTGAGTTTGTGTGTGTTTATGTGAATCGGTGTGTTTCGCTGAGGGAGTCCTGGACCCTCCTGAAGGTTTGAATGCAGCTCCACCTGCCGACACCCACCACTACTAAAGGTAGAGCACAATAGAATAGAACAGAATAGAACAGAACAGAACAGAATAGAACAGAACAGAATAGACACAGGTGAGCAGATGGACAATAGTCATACAGGAAGCAAGAAAAAACAAAATCACCTGGTCACCTCTCAGAGAAAACTGATCAGCAGCTATTCTGACTCATAAAAACAAGACACACTGGTTTGTGACTGGTTACTGTCAGACCCAGTTAACTGGTTTGTTTCCTGTTATATTTTTGGTCACACCAAACACCCAATCTGAAGCTGAATCTGTGCAATTTCTGACATTTCCCTGGTTGAACTGATTCACACACCAATCACTGGGTCAATATAACAGCAGGGTAAATAATGGAGCATTAGGCAACTGGATCAAAACAACCAAGTGTCCCCAGTGGACACTGAGCAACGTTAACTCATCACCGTGTCAGCGCAGACATTTGAAGGAAATGATCAGCAGATTAACCAAAAACAACAGCAATCATTAGCAGCAGCCTCTGACAAAGACACAAACCTATAAAAGCACAGCAGGACAAATGGCAGCAGAAGAAACCAAAGCGTAAGAGTTCATAACAGAGAAAGATCATAAGGCAATAAAACACAAAGAAAGACTAACAAATCTAAATGAACACAAGCCATAAACAACCACAATAAGACAATAAATGTCCAAACAACGGTTCTTGTTGGTGTTGATTTAAACATTTTACCAGAAATAGAGAGGGCTGGGGAAGGTGGAAAAAGAAGGAACAGAATACAGACTAAACATCATGGATCAGGTGAGGGTCAATACAGCACAGATGTAAAGCAGGCTATGTTTATCCAGCAGCCAACAGCTGTTTGGATGCAGTGTTAGTTATTTTTCTATCAGTTTATATATATATAGCTCTTTTTGCATCAGTGCCATTTGACCCACCTTTCTTAGCTTGTAGACTGACAGAAAAGAAAAATAAGCAAGAACAGAAAAAGGTGAAAATGTGCTCAAGGCAGCTGAAGAGAAGATGGCAGGAGGAAATAGTTAAGATAGAAGCAAGGAAGAGATGAACTGAGAAGAAATAAAAGAAGATAAAAGAAGTGGAGTAGAGTAAGGTGGGAGGAATTGGAGAGAAATTTTTTTTTTTTATTGTTGCAATCACACAAAAAGACAAGTTCACACAAAAAACTGTCAGTTTTCCCACATTTTATTTAAATAAATGATGAGACATGACTGAGCATGTGGTTCCATCTTAGCGATATTAATAAAACCTGTAAATAATAAAAAAAAAAAAAAAAAGATCGTTCTTGTGCAGAGAGGAACCTGAGAAGAAACCATGTCTTTTCTGTCTTAGTGCACCATCTAGTGTCTGTGCAGAGTAATTGTCCTCTGTCTGTCTCTAGTGTACAGTATGTGGAGTCACAGCCAACCTCAGCTGGAGACTTTTGAGTTACACTAAAATAAAACAGTCACAAAACACCAGCACGTGTGTCAACATCTCCACAGTAACTGACTCTGGTCAGCATTTCCAAACAACCGAGGTACATGCTGCAACATCAAGTTTAGAAAGAAGACGTGGAGTCTAAATAAACAAAGTGCTGTGAGTTCTTAAAGGAACACTGGCATCACAGTTGGTGGTAAAAGGCTGCAAATAAGGAGAGGGGCTTTTTGAATGGTGAGGGGTTAACCATCTTGGAATATAAAGACCCATAAGTTGGAATAACAGGATGATTCATCATTTCACCATTTTGCCCAGCATTAGACAATTACAATGAACAGCTGGGCATCAAGGGGCTTGAGCTCTCAGGCCTCTCTGAGCTTCATCAGCTTTCACAAAGGAAATAATTACATATGGAGTTCAGATGGAAACATCCACTGGGCCAGATTAGCAGAAACACGATGGTTTCCTCTATGATTCTGTTTTTGTATGCATGCTACAATTTTTTACAAAAACACCTACACTGCCCTGGCATTCTGAGAAAAGTCAGAATATAGTCTAATATTTTTTAGATATTATTTAATATGTTGCGTAAGTTCAGCGGCTGTGCATGGGGCATCAGATGTCTACCTACCTACTATTAGTTCACCATAAATAAAGTTCCCAGCATCTTTTATGGGACTTTTCTGCAGCTTCCTCTTTGGATTTAATCTCTTAATTTCTCTGCCTCTCTCTGGATCCTGGATAAAATGGAAATGTATTAAGTCCTTGCAGCAACTAAGGGGATGTAAATAAATCAGTTATGAAAATCAGATCAATACAAGTAAACAACAAACAAACAACCAACCATAAGTTGTCTCTCTAAAACATGCAGTAAATACAGTAACAGTTTAAAGTAAAATAAATGAAATGAATCCTTAGATGGAAGAGAGCTTCAGTTTGTTTTTTTACTTACTTTTCCTTTCCTTGCTAATAATATTTCACATCTAACTAAGGACAAAGATAACTAGTTTATAATTTAGCTAAACGTGTATTTAACCTGTTGACTCCCTGCACTTTGAGTATTTAGCTCACCTGAGACACAGTTCACCGGTTTGTCCCATTTTAAGACGGAAACGTTTTTCGTAATGTCACATTATTAGATATGTGAATGTTAGCTAGCTAGCTAAAGTTAGCCTTCTAGCTAAGTTACCAAATGTTGGCTCGTCAAGTGAAACAACTTTTTTTAATATCCCCCCCCATAAACTTACCTGTGTTAAGTTCTGCAGGCTGACAGAACTGTCTCCGGTCATGTAGTGAAGAAGGAAAAATAAATCTTGTTCATTATCGAAACCTATTTCAACTATTTTCCACGTTAGCCATTAGGTAACTAATCGCTTGCGTCACTGCCTGGCCACACCCACTTCCGTTAACTCAGCCAATGAGATTTATCGGGAGCAACAACAACCGCTGAATTATTCTGGGGCTTTCAGCTGTGTCACATGGTCTTCAAGCCCTCACAGTACAGCCCTTCAGTCCAACGTTTAGGTTCCTTTAATGAGTATTTTAATGATTAGTGGTAGAGGTGAGTGATAAGTGCTAAGTTTAGTATCACCATCATTACCTGAATAGAGTTTCATGACCATTAAATGATAATATTTTTATGATGTGCATGTTAAACTCCAGGACAGATTTTAATTAAAATCTTTAGGAAAATGGGAAGCTTTTTTACTTACTATAATGAACTGCTTTTCTTTGTTAAAACGAGAACGTTTTTCTCCTTGAAATGAGATATGTGCAAGATTGCTTTTTTTTTTCTTCTGATGCAAGATGTGAAAGGAGCGTTGGTGTTTGCACAGGCATGTCTACTCTGAATGTAAAACTGAAAGTAAAGTATCAATCCCAGGACTCTAGTTTCGACCAGTATCGATATCGATACTGTCAACGTTTGGATCGGTATGGCAATTTAACACTGGTGATGGCAACTCTACTGCCTAATGAGGCTTTCTGAGACTTCATGTTCATTGTGTTGCTAATACTTCTTTACAGTACTTTTACTTTAGTATAATTTTAATTGCAAGGCACTGAGTGTGTCTCGAGTGTAGTACCGCTTCAGATACTTGGAGCTCTCATTTTGAGCTAATCTTTTAGTGAGCATTTAATTTAATCACACAGAAATAATCTATGGCAGTTTAAGATCATGACGTTAATTGTGGATGATAGTCTGGTGATTAATAATGAACTCTGCATGAGTTTAAGAGAGAAAACAAATATTAATATGAAAAAACAAATTAACACACACTACATCCTCTAATCCAGTTTATTTTCCTCAGCAGAAAATGGAACACGATAAAATTAAAAGGAGAAAATAGGACAGAATTATGTTCTTGCTTTATTATACATTTAACTAAATATGCCACTCTATGCTAGGGTGTAAGTAACTCAAACCGATATAAGGTTAAATAATTTTTTTCTTTAAAAGGTACAGAAAGATATTGAATTTCTTCCATTTCTCATTAGCACTCAAGAAAGGAACAGGTTTTTCAAAATATCAAAATAAGAACCAGCCACGACATTCCTCCAAACTCCCTTTATCTTTTGCTGGGTTCTCATGGAGATTATGGAGAGTGGGGGAGAAGTGAAGGAGAGAAGAAACAATAACTCGTGCATGAGAATTAGCATAGTTAAGTGGTGTCTGGTTAAAAGGGCTCTCCACCTGAATCAACTTTTAGGAAGTTATTTTGCAAAAAGAAAAAAAAAAAAAAGTTTTTTATTTTCTCGCCACTTTTCAAATTGAACAGTAGTTTTTCCATCATCACACTGTGCTTTGTGTGATGCTGCAAAGTACAATGGGGAGTCCGGCAACTGAATTAAACAAAGTGTAAAATGCACTTAGAATATGTGCCAGCATTCACAAATAAACAACAAACCCAAAGAAGAAAATGCCAGCTTCTGCAATACCACAGAGAAAAAGTTGATTTTGGTAGAACACCCCTTTTAGGAGAACAAGGAAGAGAGGTGTGTAACTGAACAATATGCACAGCACAAAGTCCAAGCAGTCAGACTGTGTAGGCTGATTAAGAGCAGGTCAGAAACAATGACAAACAATGACAAATCAAAAACCTATGAGCAAAGGGAAAACCACTCAATTTGAGAATTCACGTTATTCCTGCAGCCAAAACCAGCTGAGGCGTCATTAGACGCTGGAGAGCAGCAACAGTTTGAATCTATGATGTCAGTAGATGTGCAACCTCAACAGGGTCCAGCAGAAAAAAAAAAAAAAATGCAACAGATGCCAAGGAATTTTAAAATCATGTTCCCTCATACATCTGATAAACACATGAATAAATTCATTGCAATATTGGACTGAGGAGAACCAATCACAGTTGGTTAACTTGCAGAAGTGGTGAGTTAGCCAGCCATGTTGAGAACTTACTAACATTTGGCTGGTGTTTCTTAATAACCTTTGGGTTATAACAGCTTGAACCTACTTTTGGTTTGTTTCTCAGCTTTAAAACCAGCTCTCACTTGTGCTCTGTATCAATATGACATCACTGATTTAAACTCTGGGACAAACCCATCTCTCTACCATTTAGTTAAAGCTCACTAGCATTAAAGATGCCCTTAAGCTCTAATAATTAAAGAATTTTGATATATTCAATCAGAAAATGAACAAATACTACCCACAAACACAAAATAGGAAATTACAGAAACTACTTAAAGGGTAGCATGTAATTAAATTCTTTCTGATCATCTACAATTGTAGAGACACTATAATGAAATTATATATATATATTTTTTAAACTAGTACATGGTGTTTGGCGAAGAACGCTTCACTTGAATACAAAAATTCAGTTGTATTTCCCTTTATGTATCAAGAACAGTACCTCTCAAACTGAAAAGGGGGGAGGCAAAGAGGGAGAAAAGGATCTGCTACACAGAGGATCATCTGAGTGACTCTTGTCCATTAGTGTGGTTTTTATTTATTTTTTTTTTATATTTCTTTGCATTTTCTTTTTGTCAACAGTCCACGTGAGCAGAGGCAGGGATTAGCTGTATTGACCTCCACGACACCATGTTAAAAAAAAACAAAACAAATCATGACAGTATCCTTTGGACTGCCTGATGTTATCAAATGAGTGATAAGCTCAAACCTGCACAAATACACTGTTGCTCGCACCATACACAAGCAAAACACAGTTAGTGATGCCGTGCATGGACCTAAGCGTTGGAAGAAAGAAAAAGAAATAACAGAAAAGGTGGGGTTACAGATTTGATGCTCCAGCTCCTTGATGACGACCTGAGGAGTGGTCGTGGGATAGAGCAGGACCCTTCACCCGCAACCAACAAATGGAAAAAAGAAGGAAGAAACAAAACACAATACCTCTGTCAAATGAGAATCCAAGCGGATCAGTTCAGCTGAACGCTACAACAGTTTTTCTTCCATAACTTTTTGTACTGAAAAAAAGGAGCGTGAGCTAAGAGGAGGAAACTGTGGCGAGAAACAGCGGAGCTGTGCACGATGTACGACTGACTGGATCCATCTCTGTGGCTTCTTCTGGAGACGAGGGTGGGCTTAAGGCTGTGTGTGTATGTGTGTATATGTGTGTGTGTGTGTGAACATGCGATACTGAACATGGCTCCACAGAACAGCCACCAGGCCCCCTGCTGGCCCTGAGCGGCCTCGTCCAGAGCCAAGTCCAAACAGACGCTCTAGGCAGGAAATCAGGACATCAACAGGGCAGCGTCAAGCTCAGATCCAGAATCGTCAGGTCAGATGCAGGATGTTACAACCATGCTCCCTCCCCTCCTCCTGTTATTCCCTCCCCCCTCCCCCTCCCTCCCCTGTCCACCCATCACCCCATTAGTCATTACTCCTCGTTCTCCTTCCACTTTCACCTCCTCGTCCTCTTTGTAAGCGCCTCATCTCTAACTGGTTGGCTGGTGGTCACGGTGTGGCCAATCAAGAGCACTCCTCCCCAATGCGTTGGCACGAACGGCCCACCTTGCGGTCCAGTTTCACCATCTTGAGGACAGCCTCCTCACGCCCGCGGCCCAGATGGTCGAACAGACAGTCGTGCTGCTCGGGTAGACGGTGCCGCATGCAGAACACATAGCCTGGTAAGAAACAGAAACAAAGTGGTGAGGGAGCAAGTGACCCCGATAAATTGCTGGAACGGTTGTTCCTACTTTGCATGGGAGAAAATATCCCAGCAGGCCAGTATGAAGAGAAAGTCTTGCAAAAATAGACAAAAGTTTTAATTTTACAGAATAAAATGCAGCTCTGAGTATTGTCCATAATATGATCTGTAGATTCTAATGATTCAAAAAAGGTGCTATATTAAACAAATATCAAAATTTACATTTAACTCAGGGTCTACTTATTGGCTTGTATCCCAAAGCTTTCTAAATATAATGGGGACACAACTGAGATTTAATTCTGTCGGTATGAGCATTGAAACGTCACATAAATACAGTGCTTTATTTTATGTGAGTGGCGTAACAGTGGGTTTCAAAATGCTTTGCTATTTCATGAGTGCAGTGCGTATTTAGAGGTCACATGAATTTTATATTCATGCACTCAGTGGTCTGATGCAGGGAGCCACATGTCACACAGATGACGGTTTATTAAAGCCTCATGTATCACTAACTGACATACATCTAAAGTTTAGTCTCCTGCATTAAATGTAATACCTAATGAATTTCAGAAATCATTCTTTGGTTCCTCAATGTTTAAAAATAAAAATTTGCTCAGTGTTACTCAAAAAAAAAAAAACTCCCATCAAACCTGAAAATTCTAACATTTAACATTTAATAACTTATTGTGAAGTGGATTAAAACAATTGTTAGGTTGGGTGGAACTTTAATTTTTGATGAAGTGACCATGAAACATTTTAAAAATAAGAATCAATCCTCAATCTAAATGAGGTTTCAGCTTTTCAGCTGAATTGTAAAACTATAATTTGTTGCTTGACACATTTTTAACCACAGTTGACATCTTTAGTAAAAAGTGCTATTGAGGAAGCGTGCACATCCTTTCGGGTCATGATGACATGTGACAAATTCACCCTGAATTGTTCGTACTGACCACAGCGACAGGAGCCCAGTTCCTGCTGCACCAGCTCTAGCTTGGTTTGGCAGCGATAGCAGCGCCGACGGTTCTTCTGCTTGGGCGTCCCCCGGGCTTCATCGCTGCTCCCTTCCTTCGTGTCTGTTCGTGACCGTTTCTCTGGCGTTGCCTCGCTCTCTGAGCCGAAGGCTGAAAACAAATGGCAGGATTAAGAGTTAGCGCTCAAAGTGGGACAGGTCACATTGAGCTACTGGCAGGAAGAAGAGGCTGACTGCACCTGACTCCCGCGGACGTTTTGTGGGTGTGCAGAGTGTGCCTTGGGCTGTTTCTGTGGACGACACGCCTGTAGATGGAAATGAGGATAGGTGTGAGACAGAATGTGACTATAATACATCTTCATAGCCAGGCTCAAATACAGTAGTAACAAAATACTACATGTACTAAATGTATTATGTATGAACCTTTAAGAAAAAAAACAATCAACAAACCAAAGAGGTTTTCCAAAATAGCTCAACTGAAAGCGAAAACGGCTAACTTCCTTTTGTAGCAGCTCTAAAGGACTTTTCAAATCAATTTGAAAAATAAGACACGATCTCAGTGAAATCTGTGTGAAACGTATACTCTCTGCTGTGTATTGTACATCTTACTCTGCAGGTGAGGTCCATGTGCGTCTGTGCCATGTGTCACTTTCCCCTGGGGCATTACTATTTTTGTTGCAATGTGTTTAAAAGCTAAAATCTTTCATTGCGATGCTACTACTGTGACGATGGAAGATATAGACGGCAGCAGAGCAACATTTGTGCCTGTAGCACTGGTCCAGCCTGAGACATTATACTACTAGAGGAGGCTGTTAGCGTTTTAGCTGACCTACATTAGACCGACAATGCTTGTTTTTTGTTTCCTTCTTGTTTCCTTGTTGGGTATGAAACCATCAGATGTTTTTACCTTCCCTTGTGCTGGAAAATGTGGGTGAGGGCTCTTCGGCTGACGCCTGCTCGGAGCTAGGGGGCGGCGACGACAATAGGGACTGGCTACTGCTACTGCTGGTCTCGCTACTGAAAATGGGTGACTGGCTACTCCCAGTGCTTTGGATAGGCTTGGAGGTGCAGTCCTCCCCTGGCTGCTTCTTCTGGATGTCTGTGGTCAAGGACAGGGAGCAAGTGAGAGAAACATAAAAATAGAATAGGGAAACAGATATAGACAAAGAGGAAGAGAAGAAAGAAGAGATGACTTTGAGTCAAAAAACAACACAAACCTCCACACATCAAACCTCCTGTTATACTTAAGTACGGAGATTTCAAGTCTTTAGAAATGAATCTGTGGTATGTGTAGCCATACAAAGACCAGTCCAGTGCTTTGGTCAGTTATTTGTATAGGTTGCTAACATGTGACAGGTGTCCTGTCAGACTTTGCCGTTTTTGTTAATGCAGACACACATTGTAAACTGTAGGACTTCCTCATATAAAACCAGGGCTCATCTGAATCTGTCAGTTTTATATGATATCTTTAACAAGAGTCCTGGGAAATTCTGATGGGCGTTTTTCACCATTTCCACATTTTACAGATCAAAAGATTTACTGATATAATGAGAAAGCAACCAGGAGTGGATCCAGTAGTGAAAATAATCGTTAGCAGTAAAACAGTTTGCAGCTGATTTTCAACTTCAAGATGTTCAATATTTCAGGCACTGCATGCACCAACCTCAAAAGTTTTCCAGGCACCCCCTTTTGCTCGATAGCGTTAGCACATGACTATTAAGTTACCTTTGCCAACTGAAACATAATTTGATAAGAGAATGACATGATCCCCTCAGACGTCTGAGCTGCCCTTCGGACCCCTGTACAGAATGATAATCTTCTACCTTATCGATCCATGATGATAATGTCTTTGCTCTTTCCCCTCCAGGGAAGGTGAGGAAGGTCAGCCTAGATTTTACTTTCTCCACCACATGTGGGCTAACCCAATTCTGCTCAGCCTCCATACTCATGTGTACTGAGTCTATTCTGAGCGTTAATGCCGTCTGTGATGCTAGACTCAAAGCGGGGCCCTTAGGTCCTCGCTGTCTGCCATACTCACTGGTTTCCATGGCTACCGACAGGGCTGCAGAGCACCCTCAACCCTCCTGAACAAGACTGGAGGAGTTATTGAGAAAACTTCATGTAGACACTGTCAAACTTTAATTGGATGTTTTTCTTTGTCAGACACTTGTCACACTGTGAATAAACAGGGAGTTTCATAACAAAATGCTGAACGCAGCAACTAGACTGAGATTCATTAGTGTGTCTTCCAAATGTTCCACTGATTCTGCCCTTAAAACACAGCGACCCTATACACTAAGATTTATATATATATATATATATATACACACACATATATATATTAAAAAGCTGCTGCGTGCACAATCAACAGCTGAGCCTTTGCTATGGATACTGCATTCATTGCTTTATATCACTTTTCAAGACCTTTCAAGAGTTAGCGAATAAATGGATGGATGGATGGATGGACGGACCTGTGCATCTCAGATTTAGTGCAGTGTCATTTGAACAGACTGAATTTTAGAACAGGACAGGAGATGCCAAATGACAGCTGGTCAACTGCCACAGAACAAGGGAACAATTATCACACACTAATAATTTGGCCTGTGATTATCGCCCACCTTTGTAAAATCATTTCATATTTAACTTTAGTTGCACACTGAAGAAAAAAAAAACACTCCAAAGCCATGAACACACCATATGGTAAGAATAATTACTCTGCTGTCAGTGGAAAATGAGGAAGCTTCAGTTGCAGAGAATGTACCTCAGGTGGAAAAAGATCAATTTTGGTCATGTTGACAACTGTTTTGACTTGTGACTTTGTGTTATTGCTTCTGATCCCTCTTCTGCTGAATGCTATGCAGGTGTTGACCTGGATTTTAAAAAACTGCCGTCAAACACTGTGTGTGGAGGAAGACTTACCAGCAAAACATTTGGAGCAGAGGTTCATGGTTTTACTGGACCTGAGGAGAGAGGAAGGATGTAAATGTAAATGACTTTCTCAGACACCACAGATTCATTTCTACTTTCCACAATGTAAACTTCTTCTGTTATGACCCCAAAGTAAAAGACCATGGCATCAGATATTAGACAAACATTAATTTGAAGGAGATTTTAATTTGTCTGCATATTTTTTAAAAATGAGACGCTTCCATCCGTTCCATCTGTCTGGTACACTCACCATAGCCTGCCAGCATTAAACTCAACAGCTGAAGCCGATAAAGGCCAACTAAAGATGACAACACGCAGCAGAGTATGAGAAGTCCTAAAATGGCCACTGTACCTTAGAAGTTTAGCTACTCCACATTCATGTCTTGAGGATGTGTAATGAACACAGGTTTCATTTTAAGAGTCATGAGGCCCGTCAGTCACTGGATTCAGTAACTTAGCCTAATTAGAAAATTTAACAAAAATAGTCACCTTAAAATATTTATGTCACAGTGAGACGCCGCCTGAGTGAAGTGAAAGCACAGTGGTAACGTTTGTACAGGCATGTTTTATCTCTCCCTCACTTTCTGGAGCTCTCTTTAACGTTCATTCCACCACAATGCAAGGTTGAGCCTTTTCTGTGAGCTGCTGCAGGTCCGCTCAATAGTACAGACACTGGAACTCCGTAGTGTGTTCAGGTCATTGTTCCTGCAGGAACTATTTGATTGATGCAGACAGACAAGTCTGCACAGTCTGTTTTCACCTTCATCAAGGAGGTGACATTTTTCACCCGACAGAAATGCTGCATCTGCGTGTCAACATATTCCAATATCTATAAACGGATGAAATCTGGTGAACAGACAGGCCTTGGGCAAAACAACAAGTGATTAGATTTCAGTTGTGACCCCAATTATACTAAAGGAGATGCAACTTAGAATGATGCTTCTACCACATCGTCCACACCCCTTTAATAATATGAGGTGGGGAGAACGTTAGAATCGATAATTCAATCCACCTTTGACCACTGACTCGAGAACTGAGCAGAACCAACAAGCTGTCTGACAAAATGTGAAGAAAAAAATGAACAGGAGAGGCTTCAAACCACAGCATTAGACACTGTACCTATTGAACTGGAAACAAGCTGAAAGTGCAAATCCTGACAGAGAGAAAGCAAGAAGATAATGCCAAAGTGGTTCTCACATCATCAGATCGAACTGATCACATGGGTCTCTGTACCTTTTATATTTCTACATTTGTCCCGGTGTTACAGCTGCATATTAGGAGAAAGTTCAAATAATGTATTCAAATGTCTTCTTTCATCGCACTGACGTGCCATGTAATTACCCTAAGCCTATTTCCTACCAACACTTATTTTATGTTCCTACAGATGCTCGTCTCTGTACATGCATAAAGTCCAAAAAGTTGCATTAACTGCAAATCTTTACCCCACAGGAAACATTTCATATATTTTCTTCTTGACTTAAGTCAGCATTTTTCCTCTTACTGTCCATTCATGCTACCTCCAAGCGTCGCTTCATGTTGCAAAACAGAATTGAACGGCAGAATCCAGTCCATTTTCTTCCAATACTGTACATCTGTGGCCACATAAAGTTTAGAGGTTAGTTCAACCACATTTAGACACGTGCACTTTTTCCTATTGACGACATCCTCTCCATGGGTCGTATGACATCTAAGGATGATAAAACTCAAAAACACTGTTACTGTACATTTCATATCCTTTGCGAAATAAAACTTGTCATTGCTAGTTTTCTGACAATGAAACTGCGTAACAGCATCAAACTCCTAAAGTTTGAATTCCCTGTTTCACAAGATAAAACCAAATACACGAGGCAGAATAAATGAAATCCATCGACACAGACAAAAATTTCCAGCGGCTCCGCTATTCAGTATCCCCATGCAATACGAAGCTAACAGACAATTTTGTATCAGCATCACTGTTTAATAAAGCCTTAATGTTCCAATAAGCCAGATTAGAAACTGAGACTCATTTATCTAAGAGGTATTACAGAGTATCCCATCCCATTCAAATAATACTCCAGCTGGGAGATGGCAATGTTTGATTATGCTCATGGAAAAACCAGTTTAAATATCATGTTGAGGTGCTTTAAACACATTTGGTTCATCTGATAGCAACACAAAACAAACATGGATAAGACGAACGTAGAAAACCAGCCACTAACCTTGGGCCCCCAAGAGGACCGATGTGGGACTGTGAGTATTTTCATTATTCCTGTCACTCTTATATACAGGCTATGATCCAATATTGCAGCCAATTGCACGCACACACACACACACGCGCGCACACACACACATACACACATATTTTATATACACACAGTTAAAAACACCCACATGTATGTTAGCCAATACAGAACTGTCATGTCTGATCACATTTAAAAAACATCTTATCAGTACATATTTGTCCATCCAGACAGCTCTGACAAGTTTGTTTTACAACTGTGTGTACTTGCACTAACAGTCTACAACCTGGTTTAAGACTCCACAATCTCCCCTTGGGGAATCAGTAAAGTACTTTGTCTGTCTCTCTATCGATCTGTCTACTTTGCTATAGAGTGCCAGAGGTTACCGGGTTTACTAGTCACACCAGGTGATTTCACTGATTAGCACTAATTCACCTGGTGCAGTCAGACAGTAGAATTAAAAACCTGCATATTATAAACACACGATGTTATTTGTAATATGAACCCTTTTGACTTTTTTTTAGTCTTAGTGGAAATGTCGAATAATTGTCACACAAATTAAACTTTACTTATAATAATAAGTAATACTTTGAAGTAATACAAATACTTGTACTTGCAGTGAAACCTTACAATGAATCGACTGTAACTTTGTCTAAGGGGCTTGAAGTTGACCCAGTAGTGAATTCAGCCCTTCAAAATGCAAAGCTGGAACCTCGCTGAGGATTTTTTTTAAAGAGGCCTTGAGTTTCAGTGACATGTGTGAGGAGCCTGTGTGAGACAGTAGCCCCCCAGGCCAGGTGTTATTCTGAGCCAAACACACACCTGCTGCCATTTGTGTCACCTGACATTGACAGGTGGGTTACTGGTCCCAGTTTGCTGACTGGACACCACAAAATGAAAAAGACAAAACTGAAGGCTGGAGTGAGTGGAAGTGGGGGTGGTGGTGGTGGGGGGTTATTGATAATGATCAGTAACGTTATTGATAAACCAGATGACCTTTCTGCTCACACAACATTCAGCACTAACATCACTGCAAGGAAAGCCCTACAGGGGTTAACGGTGTGGCTATTGTGCCCAGCAATGCGATGACAGCAGCCTGAGCACACTTTGTGTTGTTCTGCTGCCCTGGTGTGGCTGACGGCCCTAAAAGGAGAAGCGGTCGGTCACGTTTGAGTGTCGCTGTGAAATCGATTACAGGTTGGATGTGGTCATTCTTCTCTGTGGGCCAACACAGGAGACACCAGTGAATCACATCCGGTATGCAACACACACTCACCACTTGACAAGAGCGATGATTTTAACAAATAAATAAATAAATAAAGGTGTAAAATAAATGTAAAGCAGGTTTCTCAGTCTCAGCCCTGCTCAGCTCCAAACCAAAGCAACGTGTTCGTCGTTTTTCATTGCTGCTTCTCTTCGAGGTGATCCAAGAAAACAGGGTTTGAAAAGGAACCTGCCGGCAATAAATCATTTTCTATCTCGGGTACGTCACCTCCCGGGTTGGGAAACTGCCTTAAACACGACACAAGCACCATAAAAATGACCCCCGTGACCTGAGACGACGAAAGTGTGTGTGTTTTTTTTTTTTTTTAAAGCTTGGAAACCAGCGGAAATGTGAGCGGGTTTGAAGCTAGCAGGTTTATTTATTAGCTAACTTCCCAACCCCCCACCCTCGGCCTGCACAACAGAATAACAACAATGGGTTTGGACTAGTTCAACCCGCTGAGCCCTTTTCACTCCGATTTACTTTTCGCTTCAACACAGCGGGTTTGGTTTAGGTTATATACCAGGTTCAAGACTTACCCCCAAAATCCACAGGGACACCGGGGAGGTAGACTCGGGGGTTTGCTTCGTTCACTGGTGTCTCCCATGACTTCCAACAAAAACCGATATGGAAACGCGAGGCTGGGGATGAGTCCGGGGCCTGGTCGTTCAATGAGCCAAAAAAAAACCCGATCCAACACTCACGCTAGACAATGAGATAAATGTCCTCCGTGTGTTAAAGTCCAAACCTGGGTGGAGAAAGATGGCGAGCTGGTCCCGTTTCGGCCCCAAAAACCTTCCGTTAAGCGGAACAAACGGCTCCGTTTGAACGGGAATAACCGAACGGCACTCAAAGCAATCAGCTGGACGTTCGGACGTTACGACCGACGAGCGAAAAGAGGGGTGTCCTTGTGTTTCACTCGACAGTAAAAAGCTTAGAAAAACCCCCAGATGTCCATCGATACGGGTCAAACACAATTATGGCGATGTTAATGGCGTGGGAGGACACAAGAAGAGAAAAGATAAATAGATTGAATAAGGCCTTCCCCTCTTTAACAGTTTAGGACCACCCCTATTCACACGTCGCTAGTGCGAGGTATGCTGGGCCGGAAACGCGTCCATCAAACCAGAAATGTCAATACTGCCTAATGAAACGAAGAGACTTAAACATGCGACGTTACACGACCACAATCCCAATAAAAACCACGAAGATAAAGTTTCTGGTTTCTGTATTCGCTTAATATGAAAACAAAGAGAGAATGTACGAGTTTGACTGTGTGGTTTCATCACGGGCTTTGCTGTAATCCGACTTATCTGATTACAGTAAGGACTTAACTTTGTAAGACATCTGTAAGGAAAAACAAAATCAACTCGACTAAGATTACATCAAGATTATCTCACACACCGAGAGGGACAATGCTGACTTGTAACTTAAATAAATCAAATTCAATGCACAGTTGTTGGAAGAGACAGTTTGTATTTCAAGATGTTGTAAAAGGGACTGAACAGTATAACACTCCACATGGCTGCGGAGTGAAACCTGTTTTTATTAGTTTGGTTACTCCAGAATTGGTTCTTTTGAGCAGTGTACACGGATATAAACACAACCTTATCACATCGTGGTTTCATACAGCTGAAATGGCAAACGTGTTGGAAAACAGCTGCCTATTTACACTTCAAGCAGGCACAAGCTATATTACCATTCATTCAGAGTTGTGTTTCAGGTGATCTAATTAAAAGTCCAATATTTACTCGCCTTTTAGCTCTAACTTGGTCTGCACCAACTCCTGAGGCATATATCTTGCACAAGATAGTCACCGACTTTGTTTGCCTGACTTCTGGTGCCAGAAAAGTAGCATATAGTGGGATTATTGGACAGTTTTCTGTAAATAGCTGCCTGCTCCAACTGGATATGGCACTGATGAGAGCATAGAGAGTCAACAGTAAAGTTACAGGCTGTAAAACCAAAACAATAAACTAGAAGAAGGGTTTTCAAAGTACACATTGTTTGAATATTATGTGCCACGTAAACAGTAAACATGAACTGGAAAACGTAATAATTAGGTAATAATCCTTGAGTTGGCGTTACACCCCTATTTTGTCCCTATGTTGTGCTTTCAGTGGCGGATACAGTATAATCTAACAAATTCACACTTAAATTACCACAAAAGCCACTTTGTGAACCTGGAGGTCTCTCGCCCCATGAGGCCCTGGGGCCTGTTAGCAGTTAGCCACTATGCCCATCAAAAAAACAGTACGACGTTCACTCTGTGGGCCAGTTACTGTATTATAGACAAAACTCTCAAAAGTACACAGAACCTAAGATTGCACTAGGCTATTCCAATATAATGGTCATCAGTTTGACAGGTGAACTCTGGTATTCAAACAGATGAGTTTACTCTCCATAACCTCTGATTCTAAATGTTTTCGCTTTCACTGTTCTGGCCAAAAACCCATTGTTGCTGTTCCTAGAGGTTGGAACAAACATGGCGATTATTTGAGCAACAGAAATGACAAAAATACTATTTGAACTTCAAATTTAGAGGTTTTTAGAAATCCAGTGGCAATGCAACAACTCGTAGATCAGCATGACACATCAGCTCTGGACAGAGCCCCCGCAGGGCGTCAGTGCCTGGAGCATGAAGAATGCACATTGACTAATCAAAGACCACTGCTGGTCTATCACAGGAGCTCTCTAGTCTAAACAGAGGAAAGATCACTGTATTGCCTGTATCAAAGACCTCCACTGTGTTGCAAGCACACGGGTGTGATATAGCAACAAACATTAATAATGTCAGCTGTTTACATAATCACAGTTTTGACAATGTATTGAACAAGAGGCAGAGAAATACAATCACACGTAACTAACATATATATATTAAGTAAAACTATGCACATAAATAAAGTTAGATGGAGGATTGGGGGAATGTTCTCTCCCATTACAGTATAACCTATACAAAGCCCTAATTCGGTTCTCTGGTTAGGTATTAAGGAAGACTTCAAATCTTCTAAATGTAGACAGGGATGACTAAAGAAGGCTCATGGAAATATCAGTGGGTCGCACAGGGTTATTAGGTATTTTAACATCAAACAAAGACCTTTTTAAAGACAACTCAAAAGTGCAACATCAGGACGCAAGAAACTTACAGGGCCACAGCACTGATAGCTTAATTTAAAACACAGAAGACAACTGAAACCTGACAGATTCAAGAGCGAGGAAGTTTTTCACTTAATTTAACATACAAACAGAAAGACTCCAAATCCAGCACGGTAGTACTGTACTTCACTCAGGAGACCCAAGCTGCAACCTTTATTTCTGTATATTTGAGGAAAATAAAGTGCTGGTTGCAGCTGTTTATATATTTCTTCCCTATGCATGTAGAATCTGGTCCAAAACCCAATTTTTACAACCTAATTGATTTCCCCAATCCTTTGTGCTAAACTATTCAAGTGCTTCAATACAAAATGGAGACCCTTAATGAAATCTAGGTTTGAGTCAGGTTTTCTTGAGGTATGAATTTTAACTGAAAAAGTCACACCAGACCACAGATTTTGGGTTCCATGTGTGAAAGCCTGTCAACAAATAAGAGCTTTTACTTAATATGCTAATTCATAATTGTTTTATATTCTATTTGCATATAAATGCCACAGAACGCAACAGCTCTGCAGCTTTGGCAAACCTTTCAAAAGTTAATTCCAAATGTTGAAAAATACTTTACCACTCTGTTAGCATCATGGTATGAAAAGTGAGGAGTTTTTTTTTTTTTAAATTGCTTGTTTAAGGATATTTTTTGGAAATATTAACTTGTAAAATTCAGATAGTGCCCCCCAGGTCTTAATGGTCTTTGGTGGTACAGTATAACCACATTTCAGAGTGTGCCTCATCTTTGGAGGCATAAAGATTCCCCCAGGATGATTCTGAAGGGATCAAATTTAGCAGCTAAAAAGTACCTTCACAATAATGTAGGAACCAGTGGATGTAATCCCTAACTTTCAGCTTCAAAACTGGTGGGATTAGAGCCCTAAATGCTGCTGCTACAAATATACCAGTCTCTAATGTTGCACTTATGACAAGACCATGGGTTATGACAATAAGACAATCGCTTTAGCAGCGTTGTAGCAGTGCAGTCAGGATGTCGAAGGCTGTGCAAAATGGCTTTCTGAGGTCTCCCTTTCTCTCAACACCTTCCAACAAGGGGGCAAATGCTCTCTTAATGATGGGACTGTGATGAAGACGAGGAGGACGAGGGCTGGGAGGGCAGCAGACTGTGTGTGCGTGATGGTCGTTGGGGTCGCGACAACTGGGAGGTGGTCCCAGAATCAGATGAGTCCGGGCCGGGACTTCCTTCATGTACCTCTATGTCGAGCTGGGCCGGACATTCGAAATGAACACAGTGGAACACCTGCAGGGAGATCAGTCAAACAAGGAGACATCACCACTACGCACAAGAATCTGTGTATTTAAAATCTACATTCAGTTTAGGAACTGTTATTCTTCTGTTGATCCAACTGTATATTAAAAGAGTTGGTTTACCCAGAGATTTTTGTAAAGTGCCTAACACTGTGGCATAAAAGGGACATGGTCTGATATAAACAGGGGCCATCAACACACATTAACACAAATTTAGTTACTAATGTCTGAGTTTGTTTCTTGAACCAATAAAAAGAAACAAGCTTTAATAAACAGTGTTTTCACCTCATTAGCAGTGTTGTGTGTTCCAACAATACGGATGAAAGAAGCAGGCTGATTATCAAACTTCAGGGTCTGCCATGATCTGCAAGAGTAAAAAAAAAACATTCTGAGGATGTTTCTGTTTACATTATGTCTGCTGTGATTACATTTTCCTAACAAGACCATAATTATTGTACACAGCCTTCAACTGAAAGGTTTTCTCTTACCGATTTGACATTAAGCCTGAAATCTTAAGCTCCCCAAAGCTTATAATTTAGTCTACATTCCTACCCAGTCATTCAAACACACGTCTGCCAAGAATGATGACTATCAATAACTGTAGCTGCATTATTAATAAGCATTATTTCAATCATCACTCAGTCATTATCAGACCAGGCTGCTTATTTCCTCAGAGAGGAACCAGCAGTTCAAGGAGTCTTTGTTCCTTTGCTGGTATAAAGTTCATAGTTTAGCCAAGTGATTTTAACACCAAAAAAGTAATTCAAAGATATGTTTTCAAATTAAAGATACTCTTTATTCAGCTTTAGTTATTAACTCACTAAGCTGTAAATAATGCCATGGAAGAAATAGGAACGCTGGGAATGAACCAAGGTGTGGTAAACAAAGCAACAAGAGAGGAAACAGGAGCCTCACCGACATGCCACCCTGGTGCGGTCAACCACCTTCGTCCACTGCTGCTGATTGGTGGACACTTCGATATAGTAACTATATGAGCGCTCATCACAGTCCCATAGTAACAGCCTGAACACACGAGATGAAATGGATTTGTATTTCAGCACCTTAGAACATGTTAATAATAACAGTGATGTGTGAATGCAGTTTTACAGACAGTTTCTGAGGTGTGTTCAGACGGCTGCATTCTGCAAACTCACCACTAGATGCTGCCAAATCTTTCACATTTTGCATATTGTACATTTACAATAATCACATTTATGACTAAACATAATTGGGTGATTATTTTCATTAATTCTAAAATCAAAATTAGGTAAATAACATGCAGGGGAAAATACAGCTGCAGTCACTTTTCATTTGACATACATGTTCATGTCCAAATACTCTGAAATGAAGCTACATGAATACGACAAAAAGTATTCTCATTTTACTGTTGGTTAAAGCAGATAAGCTTTGTATGATTTATTGCAGCTGACAACAATTTCTCCCTAAGCTGCTGATTTCTGGCTTCTCTCTGAACACTACTCAGATATACCTTAAGGATCCGACGGAGTAGGGCTGAGCCAGCTGGATGACGATGGCTCCAGAGCCCAGCTGATGGCAGGTGTAGCCAGAGTCCCAGTCATAGTTGCGTGTGTCACCATTGAGCAAGGCATTTCTGCTACGGCTCACACCCTCAATGACACTGGCACATGATGCAATGGTCGCCACATTCTCACCGGGCACTGCAGACATTAATATCAGGGTTACAAACCTCCTCTTCTTTTGTTTGCATGGCAGGAATTTAACTACTTGCACTTAGCCAGAATAAAGTGAATGCAAACGTAAGAGGTTTTAAATATCTACATTACAGTCATCACAAGATTAGCAGAGTAAAGATTAGCAGAGCTCAGATGTAATGTAAGTAATACTATGGTACCTAAGGAGTGTACTAACTGGGAACAGTGTGAATATAGTTCAGACTCTGTACAACTTACCCACAAGGCCATTCTCCAGGGTGAATGGTCTATTGGTGAACATGCATTCAAAAGCCACAAGGTGGAAAACCTTGTTGACTGTGTTGTGTGTTCCCACAATGCGAATGTACCTGAGACACAAAGAGCAACATCAGATCTGAGAAAACACTGATTTCCAGCTTCACACAGATATTTCATTTACACAACAGTAAATGTTTATGATCCAGACTCACTGTGTTATGGACACAGACAGTGTATAGACTATATTCTTAGCTGAGGATGATGTGTAGTATTGAAATGGGAAAAGAGACACAGGTATCTTACTCATAAAAGCTTAGAATTAGTAAAGGCTGGTCTTGAGCCATAAACTAATATCCAACTGGAATTGTGATTTTCTCCTGAAGTAAACTGCTACAGAGAAAATCGCTCCAAGGAGAAAGCAAAACAACACACTTCATGCTTGGCAGGATGAGACACTCAGGTTGTGCTGTGGAGCCGGTTAAGTCTATACAGTTAGTAACAAAACCCACTTTCAAATATTTGTGTGGTTTGGAAACACTAAGAATATAAACCAAATCAACAACAGGAGACAATCTTTGGTCCCTTCCCCCAAAAGACAAGCCCTTCATGCTGGGCAAAAATTACAGAGATGGAATCATATGTTGTTTTGACTAGTCCTGTCGCCACAATCTCCAGCTGGGCAAGACGGCAGAACACCAACATATGTTGAAATACTTGTGAGTACATGTGTTTCATATTTTTGAGTGCTGGTTTTCCTATAAACAGGCAGCATGAACATCGAGAAAATGCCACAAACTTTTCCACAACAGCTTGGGCCAAGGAATACCATAAATCTGTTGGTGAATAAACTGGGAGCCAAATGGTTTGGATTAGTTTACCTGCAAACTCGTGGTGTGAAGTACAGATCCTGCCAAGAGCGGCAGAGGTACTTAGAATGGTCCACAACACGCACCCAGTCCAGCTCATCCATAGATACCTCGATATAGTAGGAGTAAGACCTTAAATAATCCAGAATCATATTTTGAATCAGTAAATGAGCCACCTCAAACTCTATTTGTAATGATACAGCACAAAAATCCCTAAATGAGGTTCCTTAAAAATTATATTCAGGTTTCTTAGTGTGCCTACAAACAAAACAATCATGTCATTTTAAACTCTGGTATGCTAGATAGCAGGGTAAAACAAGCTAGACTTACCGACTGTCTCTGTCCCACAGCAGGAGGCGGATGTGGTTGATAATAGACGACTGGCCCAGTTTGACCTGAATCCCAGCCCTGCCATCCTCCTCGATGGGATGTCTGGAGAAGCCGTGATCCAGGTCGTAGTTCTGGGTGTCTCCGTCCAGCAGTGCTGACTTCAGTTCCCCTTTCACCACCTGAGCTCCATATTTCATGGTGGCAATGTTCTCCTCTGGGACTGAAATCCATGAAAAGCAAACAAATGTGTATGAACAGATAATATATGTGAAAAGAAAAAACAAGGAACCACAACACATTGCAGTATGATGTTTCATGCATTTCACATAAATAAGTAAATAAAGTGAGCCAACAGATAAACAAGGAAGACGACTAACTGAGCATTCCCCGGTAGTTAAGGTCCATGTTACGGCTCTCAGAGCGCGTCTTGATGGCATCCAGCAGGTCATCTGGGCTCAGCAGCCCTGACGGTCGAACAACATTCAGCATCTCTGTCAGGGTCATGAGTGGCAGCCGCACAGCCGACATCACTTCCTGTGTGTCAGAACCCTCCTCATGCTGCCGACACCAGCGGCACAAGGCCTGAAATATTTCCTTTTCACTAGCAGCAAACGAGTCCCGCCTGACAACAGTCAGAAGAGCAGTCTGCAAACAGAAGTATGTTAATCAATCATGTAAAACCAAAAAGACTTTTATTTGCTTGTCTTCCTGTAAAACTTGAAAAATAACTAATTTTAACACATTGGCTTAGCTGCAGCTGTACGGGTAATGGAACAAGATCAGACCAGCTGTGTTACAGCATGAAAAGTAGATTTAATTCATATCTGGACTGTTTCTGCCTTTAGCTTTACTAAAGTTACATCAAGTGACATAAGTTTTGTTATGAGTGAGTTTTGATGCACATATGCTCATATCTGCCACCAGAGGTCACCGTATCTCAGGTTTACAGTGCATTACAGGCACATGAGATATGTACTGTTGGGACTGTCCTAATATTTCTAAATGTGTTTCATGATATATAAAGTAAGTAAAGCTGCCCTGATGTAGCAATAAACCAGATATGATACTAGCTAAAATCATTCTGTGCTCCCACCACCCCTTACCTTGGACAGCATGAGGAAACCATCAGAGTTCAGGACTTCAGGTGCATGTCTGTCCATATAGGCACAACAGGCTGCACTGAGTGTGCTCAGAGAGTAGAGACTGGCCACATCGAAAACCAGGCACACGTTGTTCGTATGCAGGATGGTGCGGAGGAACTCAGAAGTGGAGTCCTCCAGTGGCTGCAGGCCATAGCGGTGAGCCAAGCCCAGGAAGTCCAGTAGCACCTCTTCCCGGGCAGAGCTGAGACTGGCCCGGCCCGTGTAGAGGTAGTGTAGCAGCATGGAGAAAGCTTCAGCTCGAGTCTCCTCTAAACACACCTCTGCCTGATGGTGGGACTCCTTCATCCCACCATACAGCAGGGCCCTAAAGGAGCCAGAAGAAGCGTTCATATTTTTTTTAACACATCTAATTGTCCTAATTGAATTTTTTCCATGATAATAAAAAAAATTCAGTTTTAGTCTTTGGTCTATCACAACAATCTCACAGACGTGGTGCGATACATTCTGAAAAATATTCTACATAATTAAAAACTGCAAAGGCAGACTAATGATTTTTTCAGCTCTACTTGAATAGTCAGGTGTTTGGATTTCAGTAGTTGTCAGGACAAGATGTGTTTATACTGTTGTATGTATAACACTTGGTAAGGTAGATGTTTTCTATTGTTTTAAAGTGAAAAAGAAATATATACAAAGCCTTTAGCAAACAGACTTAGCATATATATGTTAATGGACTCTTTCTTTCTTACAGATATTCAAAGATATCTGCTCTTCCCTCTATATGTACAGTGTTGATTGTGCCACTGGCTGACACACAAGCCCAAAGTATAACAGTCCACCCTGTGTGTCACAAATAGTGTATAAAAGTCCATGAAAGAAACTGTGACATTAGCAACTGAAGACATTCTCATGTTTTAGTGTCTGTTTGTTGCAGGGCTTGTTATTTCTATTATCCTCCTAAAACAACAAACGACGTAAACCTCTGCACGACGTAACAGCTGTAAGAAAACCCAGTCCACGTGTTTAGACATTTACCTGAAGTAGTGACACCGGGCTGCCAGGATGACCCGGTGCGCCGGGAACCGCTTCCCCTCCACGATGAAGGTGACATCGCTGTAATCCTCACCCAGAACCAGGGCGCCGAGCTGCTCCGACAGCAGGTGGATGTGGTCGATCTCTGACACGGAGGCCAGTGGGCGCAGAGGGTGGCTGTTACTCATGGTGGACAGATGCCACGGTCACATCTGGCACAGGAGGAAACACGACGGGGCGTTAAAGCTAATGCTACAAGCTAGCTTCAGTGCTATGAAACACAGCAGCAAGCGTTTTAAACCACCATTCACGTACAATGTCATTCAAAAGCGTGTTGTTCAAAGGTTAGTAAGACAAAACTCATGTGTGAGGCTGAAACACTCATCGCTGAGGATGAGATATCGATATTAACGCTAGCTAAAATCGGAGCTAGCTTATGTTGTTTACAGCCGCTGGTGTCCCGGATATTTGACGCCTGAACAAACGTTCGCTAATATTTTCTCTGTTCTCCGCCCATTCTGCGCCTTAAACTCACCGAGCAGCTCTCATCCACGCCTGTGCTCCAGTACTGATGATTTCTAAACTATATCTGTGGTTATTTTTCCCTCTGTGCGGGAAAATCCAGCAACTATTCACTAATCTTCAGACCAACGGAAATTAGAGCTGGGTCAACGAGTCAGTTCCGGTTCGCAGACAAGGCTTTCAAAATAATGGCTCATGTATATTTATTAGTGAATTTAAGCACAAGTGCGAAAAACCAAAAAATTACATGAACACACAACAGAAGAAAAGACATCTTTAATTTTACATGCAAGTATTTAATTGAATAAAGACACTGGCATATACATTGTATTTTGGACATTTTGCAAAAAATATATTTTAAATTGCATTAAGTAGAGCAAGACATGCTTTATTTTACATTATGTTGTTTTTTTTTCACTGAAAAACATGTTCACCACTGCAATAGCTGGTGCACGTATCAACTTTGACCAGCGGCAAACCAGTGGTATGTGGCAACTTAGACAATAGGAAAAGAAGATGAGGCCTCAGGAAGTTAAAGTTTATTTATGTGAAAACTGCACATAAATAAGCGTGTTTGTGGCAAAGCTTCTTCCCCTGTTCAGACACAGTTGATCAGAAACCAGACAGGACTCATGGTGATGTTTGACAGCACATGAACAGACAGGTGAAGAGTCAAACTCCTCGTCCACCAGAATCTGACTCTTGATGTCCATGGTGCAACATGGTGATACTGGAGCAGCTGGGAAAGAACACAGAGGAGATGATATTTTATTGCTCTGAGACCTGTTGGATCCTGGTTGACGTCATTGTTTCTGAGAACTGAGGGGGACGTGTTGTGGTGAGAATGTGGCTGCAACAGCAGCACAGCTCTGCAGGTGTCACCCACAAACAATGAGCCAAGAAACATCAGGAACACAAGTGGTTAACACATCGACGAGCGTCCGACTGAACCAGGCATCGACTGAACATCACTACATACTGGGCGTTTCCTGGTGGGCCCCAGGGTCTGTGCAAAGTGCATGTCCTGTTTCTGTCTTTGAACCAGCCCATGGAGCAGGATGAGATCATGTGATTGGTCCACTGGCTTGTCTCTCATCTGAGATCAGCCCAACTCCTTCCCCCTCTCAGGCTGACACACAGAGAACAGACTGTAGACCAACACACTTGCAGGCAGAAGCAGAGCAGAAGTGGAGAAGGGAACGATCAAAGCAAAGACAGAAAAAGTCACAACTTTAGAAGTGGATGCAGCAAAATGTGCTCAGCTCCCAAACATGTTTGCTACAGTGGCAGCAGTTGTGCAACAGCAGCAGCAGCAGCTGATGTGCAGCAGGTGCAAGACGTGAACATCGTGAGCTGAGTGAGAGAGAAAGAGAAGGACAGACTCCTCCTGTGGAGGCTGAGGGACAGACGGACAGAGTCACAGTGTAGGAGCTGCTGAAGACGACCACACACACACACAGAGCAGAGGAAGTTATGAGGAGACAGAGAGGCTGTAATAAAGGATCTTCTTTGATTAACAACAGTGTTCACAGCATCTTTGAGAACAACTGAGAAAGGAAACTGTGCAGGCAGCACAGCAAAGCAGAGAAAACCTGAGGCTGAATCAGAGTCCAAATCCAGGACAGAACCACAAAATCAGTCCAGGGTGAATGAAAAAGATCCAGACCATGACTCCTAAAATGAATGTATAATCCGATCCATCTAGGAAAAACATAAAAAGGCAGAGTCCAAAATCTAAACAAGGTCAAAAAGCAGGTCAGTCAGTCCAAACAGAACAAAGGAGGTGTAATGTTCATCTTATCAGATATACACATTTGCAGACACACACTGGGTGAACACACTTCCTTCTTTATTTACTCTCTCCATACACTTACACCTTGATCTTCCTCTGCTCTAGCTCCCCCTACTGGTCACTACCCTACATCCCTCCTGTTCTTAGAAATATATGCTTATTCATCAAAATGAACCACATCTCAAAACTCTCAACATAAACTGAGCAATATATCAGTCTGCATACTTCCCAATACAGCATAGTGTCATTTCAATGATTATTTTGACTTAGCATAAACATCACTTAATAAACATCTTTGACTTAATCCTTCAGTGCAAGAGGTTCCCTCCTGATCCTCTGAGGCCTATGTACAGATTGTTCTCTAACAGGCACATGTCCAGCCGGTTCCTTAGCCACGTGGTCTTTGTCCCATCCAGGCATCATCCATGTCAGTGCTCGGAATTTGTGGTGAAACCATCTTTTGACCGAAGAAACATGTCTCATGCACTTCACACCATTTTTTTACAGAATGACAGCTGGTCCTTTCCGCTCCACAACACGGTACGGCTCAGGCTCGAATGCTGTGGTTAACTTGTTCTGTTTCGGTTGTTTGAACAGAACACAATCGCCATAACGGGCCGGTGCTTAGTGGATCAAGGAGCGGTCGAGGACAGGGACCTCAGCGAACAGATCCCTGGATGCTGAAACTGGCTCTAGGGACATGGAATGTCACCTCACTGGGGGGGAAAGAGCCTGAGCTTGTGCGGGAGGTCGAGCGGTACCGACTAGAGATAGTCAGGCTCACCTCCACATACAGCCTGGGCTCTGGAACCCAGCTCCTTGAGAGGGGCTGGACTCTCTTCTACTCTGGAGTTGCTCGTGGTGAGAGGCGGCGAGCTGGTGTGGGCTTGCTCATAGCTCCCCAGCTCAGCCGCCATGTTTTGGAGTTTTCCCCCCGGAGTGAAAGGGTCTATGGGCCGAACAATAGTGCAGAGTACCCGGCCTTTTTGGAGTCTCTCAGGGGGAGTGCTGAAAGGTGTTCCTACTGGGGACTCCATAATTCTGTTGGGGAACTTCAATGCTCACATGGGCAGTGACAGTGAAACCTGGAGGGGCGTGATTGGGAGGAACGGCCTCCCTGATACGAACCCGAGTGGTGTTCTGTTGTTGGACTTCTGTACTAGTCACAGTTTGTCCATAACGAACACCATGTTCAAACATAAGGGTGTAATGGGTGACTTTGTAAATTTGTTTCGGATGCCTCCTGGGCGCCTTCCTGGGGAGGTGTTGCGGGAATGTCCCACCAGGAGGAGGCCCTGGTGAAGACCCAGGACACGCTGGAGGGACTATGTCTCCCAGCTGGCCTGGGAACGCCTCGGTGTCCCCCCCGGAAGAGCTGGAGGAAGTGTCCAGTGAGAAGGAAGTCTGGGTATCCCTGATTAGGCTACTGCCCCCGAGACCTGGTCCCAGATAAGCAGAAGAAGATGGACGGTTGGATGGATGGATTAATATTAATAAAACAAAAACAGAGTAATAATTTAAGATACTTAAGGACAAATAACTTGAGTGGAGATTTGTATGCAGCCTTACATTATGTAGGATGAGCGGTTCAAAATAAATGAGTTTTAAGGTGAGATGTGAATTTAGTTGGAGAATCAAAGTTACAGATTATTTCCGGGAGAGAATTCCAGAGACGTGGAGCAGTACAGCTGAAGGCTCTAGAATCCATGGTGGTCAAGCAGGAAGGGAGTGTAACTAGAGGCCTTAATGTAGAAGAGCGAAGGGTGCATGAGGGGGTTTAGAAGACGAGAAATGTTGCGTAGCTGGAGATAACATGATTTGCAGAAATTGTTTATATGGGCCTCAAAGTACAGAGTGCCACCGAGGATAACCCCTTGGATTTTCACCTGAGGAAAGGGAGAAATTGAAGAACCATAGATGCAGAGTGAGAAATTGTTGGACTTGGATAAGGTGGATTTTGATCCTATGAGGAGAACCTCTGTCTTACTGCTGTTAAGTTTGGGAAAATTGCAGGAAAACCAAGTGTTTATTTCGTTTAAGCAGTTGGTGAGACAGGAGGGTGGAAGAGCACACTTAGGCTTTGTGGAGATGTAAAGTTGTGTATCGTCTGCATAACAATGGAAATGTATACTGAATTTTCTGAAGATAAGACCAAGAGGGAGAAGATAAATGAGGAACAGAAGGGGACCAAGGACCGAGCCTTGGGGAACACCACAGCTGACTGGGAGAGGCTGAGAGCGGAATTTTTTTAATTGCACAAACTGGGTACGATCAGAGAGGGCCAAGTGAAGGTAGATTCAGTGCCATCGTCATGCTGCTGACATTATCCTTTTTGTATGTTTTAAAATCTCTAAATCTGAAGAACAATCCACACTAATGTGCCTTCATCCAAGAGCTTTAATTCTAATCTCCATGTGTAATGTTCATCTGATCAGATATACAGATTTGCAGACACACACTGGGTGAACACACTTCCTTCTTTATTTACTTTCTCGATACGCATTCACGTTGCTCTTCCTTTGCTCTAGCTCCCCCTACTGGTCATTACACTACAGGAGTGAAAGTAGGAAGACTGGGAACATCAGGAGGTGGGAAAGCTGGGGCTACAGGCAGCACACATGATGGTCTGCAAAACCAGCAGGGGCAACGACTTAAATCATTTTATTTTACTTTTATTACTTTTGTATTTTACAACATTTTCTAGTTCAAATGATCAAAGTTGGGTGGTGGGTGGTTGGAGACCAAAGCTGCCGCCAGATCAGACCAACAGCACAATTCACCTGCAATACCTGGGTTTCAATCAGTAGAGGACAGTAACTCAGCATATTTCTAGCAGAATATGTAGAAGTGAAATAGTTGTGGACTAAATTTTGAAGATTTGGACCTGAATCAATCAACAACATGACAAAGCTAAATCAAGCTAAATGTCATTTATTATACTCTATTCACATTTCTGCCATATGATGCTGACTGTTAGATTCATTAAGCTACTACACTCATTTTAGGTGAAAAGTCTCTTTACAGTCAGAAAAAGGAATTTGAAAAAGTGTGATGAAATGAGATGCAGCCATACTGTGACAAATGTCTTTGGTTTGGTTGGTTTGTTGATGGTAGCGTAGAGGTTTCTGGGATCAGTGGAGACTCCAGCAGAGAAAGACGCTTTCACAGTGTTTCCCAGTTGATCAGTGGAGTCTGACAGAAACAGAAGGGTCTCCAACATTTTCATATTTCACTCTACCATCACCTTCATCATCATCATCATCATCATCATCACGTCCCTGTGAACAACAACACAACACACTGAGAGTCTCAGTTAAACCACATCAGTGTTGGAGCACAGAGCAGCTGCAGAGGAACAGCTGGAGTTCAGTGCCTTGCTCAAGGGAACTTCCCTGAGAGTCAGTGGAGCAGATGAGAGCATCACTCATCCACTTTCCCAACACACACTCTCAGATCCAGGGATTCAAACCCACAACTTCCCAGTCACAGCCTCCTCTGACCTTCAGGCTTCCACTGAAGCACATTTAGCAGGAGGAAATGCAAACTAATCTGATATATCCAGCCCCCACAGTTCATAGTGAAGAGCAAAGAGCACAAACACTGCTTTGCTCTGGAAAGTCATCAATGTAGAAACATGTGATTTCTCACTTTTATACTCACAGTGTTTTTATCCATCTGGGTTTTCTTCCCTAAAAAGACAAAAGAGTCGACTTCAGCTTCAACAGAGAAAATCTCAAATGATTGAAACTGTCATTCTAATATTTCACCAGTGAACGTTCTCACCTTTAGTTCTCGTCCACACGTTGACGGTGACAACAATAATTATGAGAGTTGCTAAACCCACAGAGACGATAATGAACCTCCACCAACCTGGAAAACCATTCAAACATTGTGGGTCAGTTTTCTGTTCTGGGCCAAATCCTTCAGGTTAAAGAGACAAGAATGTGTGTGTTGATTGACAATATCATCAAATAACAACATGTTCACATGGACAAATAAAGAAATGTAAAAAGGGAAAGAGAAAAAAAAAACACCTGATGCTTTTGGAGAATCACCTGCTGTTGGTTTAGTTGTTGTTGTTGTTGTTGTTGGTTTAGTTGTTGTTGTTTTTGGTTTAGTTGTTGTTGTTGTTGTTGTTGTTGTTGTGTCCTGACCTGAAAGAATCAACAACACAAGAAACTGTTCAGGTAGAAAACTCCTCATGTTTCCATCTGATGTAACTGAAGGTGAAAAATCATCTTCAAACTTCAAATCCATCAAATCAATCAAACTTTTAGGTGGTTTTAGTCTTAAACAGCTCATCATATTCTCACCTGTTTCCTCACCTGAGCTCTGACGTCTGAAGCTGAACTTCTGCACTTTTCCACTGTCAGTATTTGTCACTTCACACTTGAATAATTTAAACCTTGATGAGTAAATAAAGTGAGAATCCAGAAAAGTCACAGTGGCGTAGCAGACAGTCTGTGATGTCTGGAAGTCTTTGTTATTTTGATCCACATCTTTATCCTGAAACAGCCACTTCACTGACTGATCACATTCATCATATATAAACACTTGGCACCTGAACGTCACTTTATCATGGAGCTTCTGTTCAGTCACTGGTGAAGATGGAGATATTGTGAGAGAAAGACAACAAGAGGAAAATGAACTTCATCACTGGATCATAATTATTGTGATGTTTCAGTATTTTGTTCTAACAAGACAGTTTGAGCTGAAAACATTATGATGGAAATACTCACTGGTAACAACAGACAGAACAACCTCAGACTCTGAATCTGGTGTGTCGGACAGTCCACAGGTGTAAAGACCAACATCCTCAACTGTGACCTTCTTTAGAACCAGAGAACAGTTCTCTGTAACACTCAGTCTGTCTGATTTAGATTTGGAAATTTGACCCCGTGTAATGATGTCAACTGCTCTTGACTGTCCTTTATAATTGACGAACCAATACATTTTGGGACATTTATCCTGATCCCTTTTCACACGTCCACAAGACAAAGTGACGTCGTCTCCATCTCTGACATCGATGTAGTTGAAGGAAAATTGTCCAGTTTCTGCTGCTTAGAAGTTGAGAGAGGAAAATAACAAACTAATCAGAACATGAGAAGATCATTTTAGATACAGCAGCAGTTTTTAAATGTGTCACTAACACAAACAACATGTTGATCTCAGCTTCACTAAATCAAGCTTAGTCAATAAAGCCCCACTGACAGAGTTGGAAGAATGCTCTGAAACTCTGACATGTGTCCTTACCTGGAAAGTCAATCAGCAGCATCACAAATAAAGACGTTATAATCCCTGTCAATTCAGCCATCGTTCTTCTCTCTCTCATTTGTCTCTTCTTCTCTCTCTCAACTGTCAGAGTCTCTGAGCTGCTGCTTCTTAAACATGAAGCATATGGACTTCACTCATTACTCACATGTCACTTCCTCACACCAACTCTGCACCTTCACTTGATGTAGGTGGAGCCTTTCAGCTTTTCCTGTCTCTGACTGGACTGATCAACAAACTCCTCCTTCACTTCAACAACACAAACTTCAGCTCAACATGTCAAATCAGCTGCTACACAAACTAAACTGCAGGAATTCTCTACAATCACACAAACCACCTGCTGCAGCTCAAAGTCCGACTTTAAAAACACTATTTGACTCATTTCTATTAGAGTCACCACGACCACTGCACATCATTGTACCAAGGAAACAACAAGTGCAAACTGTGTCTGTTCTATCAGTCTATTTGTGACATGTGGAAACTTAGACCACAGGACAAGAAAAAGAAGAAGAAGACTGAGGAAACTAAAGGTGTGAAAACTGTTAATGTGTTGAAACTTCTTCTTTTTTTTTTTTTGACACATTTTTCAGAAACCAGACAGGAGTCATGGTGATGTTTAGAGCTGCAACAAATCCTCGAGGAACTCGAGAAATAGCATTTTAAAAAAGTCCCTGAAGCAAAACGTTTGCCTTGAGGATTCATTTAAGTACTATCACTTGTGTTATTGGACCTGCACAGCTTAGGGATCATTGCTGTTTCTGTCCTGTATTACACTGTAGTATTATTGTTTCAAAATGCAAAAGTATATTTTACCCGAGTACTCGACCAATTGCTGAAATATTCGGTAGAATATTCAACTCCTGTTATGGTCCAGGGTCGGACTTCCTTTCCTGGACCTTTATTTTGGTTTTCATAATGGTGTGGCCTAGGGGAATTCTGGCAACTTGGACTCAGTGAGGCTAACGAGCCACACCTGTGCCCTATTACCTGTCATCTCCAGACTATTTATAGGAGGTCATTCCCTTTGTTTGGCAGCGGTTTATTGTCCCTCTTTCACCTGTTATTTTGTTCCTTTGTTCATGCATTACCTCATATTGTGATGCTGCAGGAGTACCTCAGCACGCTACGGTAGTGGACTCGCCGCATGCTGGCTCCTTTGTCTTTTGTTCTGACCCCATTAAGCAAATTTTCCTTTATGTTTTGAAGTCTGTCTAAAATAAAGACTCCTTAGTTTGCACTTGGGTCCAGTCTCCTTCATTCCCCCTCCAGGGAAACTTAAAAACTCCAAAAACCATCGATAGCTATAGCTTTAGTCATGTTTGACACAGGGGCCTGCTTTTGTCCCCATAAGACTGAGTCAACACTGAAGTCATGTGACTATTTTTACAATCAACAGTTTACATAATGAGATTTTCATAGTTATGTTTTATGTGTTTACAGCACATCATAGTACAGAAACAGCACTGTTAAAAGTCACCAACGATCTTCTCTTAGCCTCAGAACATGGACTTGTTTCTATACTTGTCCTGCTAGACCTTAGTGCTGCATTTGACACCATCAACCACAGCATCTTATTACAGATGTTAAGCCCTCGGGTGTCGGCGGTGCAAGAAAGAGTTGTGAGGACCCAAATGCAGGACACTGCAGGCTTTTATTCTCCCTGGATCGTCCAGGGTTCAGGCAAAATACAAAAATATTCTCCGCTACTCGGCGGGCAGGCAGGCAGGCAGACAGGGAAACAGAAACTAACACAACTCCTCGAACGAATATAACTAATGTTCCAGAAGGGAACAAAGGGAAACCAGGGACATATATACACCACTTAAGACACAGGTGAACATAATCTAATTTATGAGCACGGACACAAAGCTAACTGGGATTAACACTGAACAGAAACGGAACACAGGAAACTGACCAAAATAAGGGACAGACAGGAAGACAAGACTCGGGGCCTAACAACAGAGACTGGAGCATGTGACTGGAATCACAGGAACAGCAATAAAATGGTTCCAATCTTATTTATCGGACAGATTCCAATTTGTTCATGTCCATGATGAACCTTCCACGCGCACAAAGGTTAGTTATGGAGTTCCACAAAGTTCTGTGCTAGGACCGATTCTGTTCACCTTATCCATGTTTCCTTTAGGCAATGTTATTAGGAAGCACTGTATTAATTAATTAATTACCACTACTATACAGATGACACAGTGTTTCATCTGTCAGTCACGCTGTTGAGCCCTCCTGTTGTTCAGAGCGTCCCTTTCTCTGTGGGCACATTCACGCCCAGTGGCATGTTTTTCCACAGACATAACAGCAGTCACACTAAGGCTATTGCTGACTGCCAGGTCTTACTCCACCGCGACATCCTCGGAACCCAGTGCAAGGTCCGCTACTCTGGAAATAATACTCGGAAACAGGTTTTTCTTCATAATCAGCATAAAACACTTCAGTTGTTTCTGTGCTTTTCTTTTTTACTTTAGAGTTTTGCTGAGGAACAGTGTCCACGTGCGCAGTATAGTGTTTATTATCAGCTAAAGCACACGTTTGCCAGCCAATTTGATGTTTTCAAATGAATCCAGAAATTTCAGGCTTAAGCCCACTCAGGAATGCATTCTTCAGCTCCTGTGCATACGGACCGTTACTGTTGTTCTTCACCAGCAGGCATTAGGATGCCACTGTGTGTGCCTTTCAACCTATTGAAATAATTCAACGCACCCTATTCTTCTTCTTGGCACACTAAAACTTTTATCCAATCAGCCCTGTCAATAAAATAAGCTCTTATTTGGGTTAGTAAGGCAGTTAATCTATTGAGCAGTAGGTCTGCAACAAATAGAAATATCATCTGCATCCTTGTCATAAGTACATTGATGGTGAAGAGGTTTCTAATTCTTTTCCTGTTTCTTCTTTTCTCTTCTCTTTCCTTCCCTCTTCTACTTACTGTTACCTCACAGCAAGAGAACCTCCTTGCTGTGAGGTAACAGTGCTAACCACTAATCCACCATGCTGCCCATATTTCTAACAGAATATGTAGAACTGAAATAGTTTGGGACTAAAATGTGAAGATTTGGACCTGAATCAATCAACAACATGACAAAATACTCATATCCATTTTATTGCAGCTGAAAAAAGCTGTTATTTTGGTTTAATCAGTAATTGAATTGTATTAACTAAAGCCAGAATATGATTTAGAGTGAGACAATCACACAAACCACCTGCTGCAGCTCAAAGTCCGACTTTAAAAACACTATTTGACTCATTTCTATTAGAGTCACCACGACCACTGCACATCATTGTACCAAGGAAACAACAAGTGCAAACTGTGTCTGTTCTATCAGTCTATTTGTGACATGTGGAAACTTAGACCACAGGACAAGAAGACGAAGACTCAGGAAACTAAAGGTGTGAAAACTGTTCATAAATAAACGTGTTTGTGTCGAAGCTTCTTCCTTTGTTCAGACACAGTTGATCAGAAACCAGACAGGACTCATGGTGATGTTTGACAGCACATGAACAGACAGGTGAAGAGTCAAACTCCTCGTCCACCAGAATCTGACTCTTGATGTCCATGGTGCAACATGGTGATACTGGAGCAGCTGGGAAAGAACACAGAGGAGATGATATTTTACTGCTCTGAGACCTGTTGGAGCCTGGTTGACGTCATTGTTTCTGAGAACTGAGGGGGACGTGTTGTGGTGAGAATGTGGCTGCAACAGCAGCACAGCTCTGCAGGTGTCACCCACAAACAATGAGCCAAGAAACAAAAATAATAAATAAATAAAAAACATGTGACTCAACTCTCTCTAATGTCTACATTCCCCCAACACTAAACAGCTTGATTTCTGTTTAGTGTGAAAATGTGAGAGTAACACTTCTTTGGTCAGGAGGTTTGTTCTATCCACCCGCCATGTTCACGTTCATGATAAATCAACCAGATTTGTAGATTTAGTGGCGTCTGGTTTGTCCAAAGCAAGTTAGAAAGTCACAGAGTCTGCAGAGCGAGACAGCTGGTGTAAGTGGATGACGGTGTCAAAGTGTGTTTATCTGCATGTCTATCTGGACGTCAACCCACTGTAGTTCCTATGTGAACAGAAGTGTTCAGCCAATAAGAGAGAAGGTGGGTGTGTTTGAGAGTCGAGGGCGTGGTTGTTGGTGAATATGAGGAGCTCGGAGAACTGACGAGGATGTGTTTTGGTTGGACTGAGGGCAGCGGCAGCAGAAAGGTGACGGTGAGCTAACTGGGCCTAGATTACTGAAAGGGCCTCAGCAACATGCAGAGTATTCAGCTTCATTGCTTTATTCTTTCATTCACTTTTCCAAAACTATTCTAAAGGAAACGCTCCTACATGGATACTAATGTCCAAGATAGAAAACAAGCAGGAAACATAAATTGCGACTGTACAATAAATCTTCAGCCCTTTGGACGGTTGTTCAACTCTTAGACGACATATTTCGTCCAAACACTGACATGACATCACACTGATGAACATTTTTAGGCAACGTTCAAAACAAACCAAATAAAACACTAATGTTGAAAATATTACATGTAAACAGAAAAAGCCAAAACTGAGACTCCAAAATAAAATGCAATATATCTTCCAGTCAGCAGGCCAGAGGCTTTTCAGTTCATCTACTACTCCCCCTCCTGGTCAAAAAGTGTTTGACAGCATCCCTTCAAGATGCAGATGAAGGTCACTGTATTTTAACCATGACATCTAACACAACAGCAGTATCATGTTAGAACATAGAAACATAAACCCATCTGCCCAGCAAAGCCAATACTACAAACTGTGTATGACTGAATACTGAGATCAAATAGGAAATAACAGGCTGGGAGACTTGGCTTTCTCATCAGAAAACTGTAACTGATCAATCACAATATAAAACAGCTCTAATGACATGAGCTTTAATGACTCTGTGGTCTGTTTGTCTGGTTACTGGATCTTTTCATTGATGTGCACAGTGGAGCCTCCTGCAGGAGCGGAGGAACCTGCCATGTTGCTGTAGGTCACGTCATAATAGCCACCGTTACCCTGAGCCAGTGAGACAAAGGAAACAGCACAACAAACACAAGATCTGGTACTGAGGAGAAAGTGACTGGGGCTTTCATCTGGAACCAGAGACCTTTAACAGGGTACAGCTAAAATCACTGAATGAGAGAATGAGCCAAGTCAAGCTGCTGAAGTTGAGGGACACACCAGGGAACAGGAAGTGGCTTCAAAATAAGACTCTAAAACAGGAAGTGAGCATGAATAATGACAACATAGTTTGTTCAAGACTGACTTATAAATACTATGATATAAATAGTCACTGATAGCATCAACATGTATTCATGGATCCTCAGACAATAAGTGGTGCTGGAGACTCGATGATGTGGTGATTAATTGTAGAGGAACTGAGTTTTTATAAATCACTAGTATGAATTTGCACTGTGCTGTTATAGACTCATTAGGAAACACTAAAAGGACAAATCTACACATGATGATAGAAATATGTTCAATAATGTTGACAAGAAGCCAAAACTGTCACTATGTGTTTAACAGTCCAATCTGCCACTGATGAAAACACTGAAATTCTGCTCTCTCGTTTTCTGCCTCTTGCTCTGATGCTCGGAACTCAAGTGCCTCATACAGGAAAATACACCATCTACTTCCTCATAGTGACATCACTCTTTTCTCTCCATCTTCATTTGTTCTACATGTCATGTAGGTGGGACAGATCAGCATCGTTCTCACTTTTTACACATATGCAAAGATAAAAACATCCAGTAAATATTTCTGCCTTCTATAAACAGGCTGATGCTCAAACTGCTGCAACTAAACTGAGCAAATGTTGATGATTCATTTTCTTTGAAGCAACAGACTAAATGTACAGGGTGTCAGACTTTGTTGGAGCTGTGTCTCCACCCACTTACTGCTTATACCAAAATACATGTCCTGTGCACAGTTGTGGTTTGAACACAGTGATGCAAACTCACACTAGACTATTATTAATTCCCTGACACCTACAGTCCCCACGAGTCTACAGGAGCCCTGGTTGGTCCAGGGGCCTCCTGCACCAGAGCCTCTTGGTTTAGAGTCCGAGCTCAGTTAAAAGACACAAAACCATCGTGGGGAGATTTTGTTGGGGCCGTGTCTCCACCCGCTCACCACTGACACCAAAATACTCAGCCTGTCCACCGCCATATTTCACAACAGCTTTGTTTACATTCATGACCTCATCGTGTGCTGATCACATGTGAGTCTGTCACGTCCTGTGCACAGATGAAACTAATGGGAAATGAAAACGTCTGATTGTCAGGCACAATGACAGAAATGATTCTGCTTCTCAGGGGGGGGGTGGACAACAGCAGCAGCAGAGCTCAGGTGGTTTCACCAGCTGTGGTTTGAACACAATGATGCAACTTCACACTGAACTATTATTAATTCATGCATTTGCACTAAGCTGCACTTAAAGTATATGCACATGCACACACAGCCAAAAACAGCCACCAGGCAGGGCCCGACCTCAGCTAGACGCCATCTACACATTAGATTTGTGTCCTGCTTCTGCCCGTATCTGTAAGACGACTGTTAAACTGTGAAACCTTTAAAGAATCAAGACACAAAATGGAAACAAGATGCAAAATGATCCTCAAGGGAGGCAAAAGCACCACAAAGAGACATGAGATGACTACACAGAGAAACCAAAACAAACACAAGTAGACACCTTTTGACCTGTTTGCACATACCTGTAGTCCCTCCATGGTGGCATTAGATGGTTAAATAATTACTGAGTGTCCTGGCTGAACTCAGATATTTCTACACATATATTAACAGATGATGTTTGAAATATTTTTTTGCATGAGGCTTTTTACAAAAACACACATTTCTCCATGGCCTGTAGCAGGAGACTTTAAACCTTGTGTTTAATTAGCTGATTCTGTTCAGGTCAGGAGCTTTGCCTGCACATTTACAGTAATGAACACTAGGTCAAATGTACAATATCTGATATCACTGTTGTATTTAATGAATTGTGCCAGAGCTAATTATAATATTTGTTGAGGGCGTTGCCTCACAGCAGGAAGGTTCCTAGTTTGAAACCCATCAGGGGCCTTTCTGTGTGGAGTTTGCATGTTCTCCCTGTGCTTGTGTGGGTTTTCTCCAGGTACTCTGGTTTCCTCCCACAGTCCAAAAACATGTATGCCAGGTTGAGTGGTGACTCTAAATTGCCCATAGGAGTGAGTGTGAGTGTGTGAGGTTGTTTGTCTCTATGTGGCCCTGTGATGGACTGGGGACCTGTCCAGGGGGGACCCTGACTCTTACAGGAAACACTGCATATAACATTTAGGGTACTATAACAATGCACACAGAAAATTACATACAAAACATAGATGAACTCAACATGTGACACTACTCAGGTCAAATATGATGAGATGCCATTTAACAGCAGTCGACTCATTTCTGTGCTGAGCTGATGTTGAAGCTGTGGATCAGTGGAGTCTCACAGAAACAGAAGGTTCTCCAACTTTGTCATACGTCACTGTACCTTCATCATCTTCATCATCACGTACCTGTGAGAAACAACACAACACACAGTCTCAGTTCAAACTGAGGTTGTAGTTTGTGCTGTTGTGTGTGTGTGTGTGTGTCTGTGTACAGTATATATATATTAATTCTGTGTGTTTTTCTCCCACAGTGAATCTTTTGTTGCCATAACTTAATAACCACAGTCAGCACAGTGTATTATCTTCTTGTATCTTTTCTATATCCACAGTTAACAGTGAAGAACTAATATCACAAACAGTGGAACGTTCTAATTGGACCAACATGTGATTATTCAGTGTCTAAACTCACAGTGTTTTGTTCCTTCTGTGTTTTGTTTCCTGAAAAGACAAAGAGACAAAAGAGTCGACTTCAGCTTCAACAGGAAAAACGCAGGTTTATCAAAACTTGTTGTTTCTAAAAGTTTCATGTGTGAATGTTCTCACCTTTAGTTCTGGTCCACATGTTGACTGTAACAACACACATTATGAGAGCTGATAGACCCACACACACAACGATGTTTCTCAACAAATGTGGAAAACCTGAAAAATATTAAAAACAGTTTGTCTTCAGGTTGTTGTTCAGGTCAAAATGTTGAAGCTCAAAGAGGAGGAAATGTTTTCAGACGTGGTAAAAATAGTCAGTGTGTGTGATGTTCTGATGACTGAACTCAGTTATGAACTGGGATGTTTATGTGTGTCACTACCTGGTTGTTGTGCTGGATTGTTGTTGTTTGTTGTGTTTATTTTGATTGTTGTTGTCACATATGGTGTCGCTGTTGTTGCATCCTCACCTGATCCAACACATTAACAAAAAGTGACAATGTCAATGGTGAGAAAACATCCTCTTAAAAGTAATGTTAGTGTCAGTATCACTACTAATAATCAATAATCAATTATCAGTATCAACAACAACAAACATACATTGGTTGTGATAAAGAGAGAGAGAGGTTCAGTCACTACCTCGTGGTTTTGTTGCATGACTCTTGTTTCTCAGAGTGTTGTTACTTTTCTCACTTTTACCTGATGGATGTTTTTTCACTGTTGTTGTTGTTCCATCTTCACCTGAACAAACCAAAGACAAACTGCACAGTGAGAAAATCCTTCATGTTTATCATCGGCCAAAAACTCATCAAACAATGTTGTAATAGTGAAATTTCAGATCCATCAGATGAACAATGATTTGTGTTTATTCACATCAGTTTGAAATGATTTCATCAGCTCATCATATTCTCACCTGTTTCCTCACCTGAAGACTGAGGGCTGAAGATAAACTGCTGCACTTTTCCACTGAAAGGATCTGTCACTTTACACTTCAGTGACTCATAAAACTTTGAGTCCTGATCAACATCAGATGTTGGAAATGTCACAGTGTCTGAACAGGAACGCTGTGATGTGGAATTAACCTCTTTGTCCTGATAAACCCACTTCACTGACTGATAACAATGATCATGTCTAAACACTTGGCAGCTGAACGTCACATTATCATGGAGCTTCTGTTCAGTCACTGGTGAAGATGGAGATATTGTGAGAGAAAGACAACAAGAGGAAAATGAACTTCATCACTGGATCATAATTATTGTGATGTTTCAGTATTTTGTTCTAACAAGACAGTTTGAGCTGAAAACATTATGATGGAAATACTCACTGGTAACAACAGACAGATCAACCTCAGAGTCTGGACCTTGTTTTCGTCCTGATGTGTCAAACTGTCTGCAGGTGTAACGACCAACATCCTCAACTGTGACCTTCTTTAGAACCAGAGAACAGTTCTCTGTAACACTCAGTCTGTCTGGTTTAGATTTGGCTTCACTCTGAATCTGTCCAAGTCCAACCAGCTCTACAGCTGCTGTGTTTCCTGATTCCATGAACATCCAGGTCGTACCATCACATTTATCCTGATCATTAATCAGATTTTCACAAGATAAAGTGACGTCGTCTCCATCTCTGACATTGATGTAGATGTAGGAAGCTTGTCCAGTTGCTGCTGTTGATGAAAAAAAGTTTAAAAGAATAAAATTTCTGTGTTTTGTTTTATGTAAAACTAAACTCCACTGTTTGGTTTACAAGACTGGACTCACCTTGTTAAAAACACATCAGACTTTAATGTCACTGGTGAATGAATGTTAGTCCATGAACTACCATCAATGACATTCACACAGATTTGTGATACGTCTTCATGCGTCTTTACCTGTAAACAGAAGCACCAGGATCAGAAACAAAGACAGTTTAATCCATGTGAATCCAACCATCGTGATCTGCTCTCTCGTTTTCTGCCTGTTGCTCTGATGCTCTGAACTCAAGTGCCTCATACAGGAAAATACACCATCTACTTCCTCATAGTGACATCACTCTTTTCTCTCCATCTTCATTTGTTCTACACGTCATGTAGGTGGGACAGATCAGCATCGTTCTCACTTTTTACACATATGCAAAGATAAAAACATCCAGTAAATATTTCTGCCTTCTATAAACAGGCTGATGCTCAAACTGCTGCAACTAAACTGAGCAAATGTTGATGATTCATTTAATTGGGATGTTTATCTAGCTTTGAAGCAACTAGCTTTGAAGCAACAGACTAAATGTACAGGGTGTCAGACTTTGTTGGAGCTGTGTCTCCACCCACTTACTGCTTATACCAAAATACATGTCCTGTGCACAGTTGTGGTTTGAACACAGTGATGCAAACTCACACTAAACTATTATTAATTCCCTGACACCTACAGTCCCCACGAGTCTACAGGAGCCCTGGTTGGTCCAGGGGCCTCCTGCACCAGAGCCTCTTGGTTTAGAGTCCGGGCTCAGTTAAAAGACACAAAACCATCACGGGGAGATTTTGTTGGGGCCGTGTCTCCACCCGCTCACCACTGACACCAAAATACTCAGCCTGTCCACCGCCATATTTCACAACAGCTTTGTTTACATTCATGACCTCATCGTGTGCTGATCACATGTGAGTCTGTCACGTCCTGTGCACAGATGAAACTAATGGGAAATGAAAACGTCTGATTGTCAGGCACAATGACAGAAATGATTCTGCTTTTAATTTTGAGTCTATAATGTGCTGCTACTACAAGACAATGCAGTGCTGCGTCAACCAGAGTGTTACTTAGAAAACAGGAACAAACACAGGTGATGATATTTTAGTGGTCTGAGGGGGGGGTTGGACAACAGCAGCAGCAGAGCTCAGGTGGTTTCACCAGCTGTGGTTTGAACACAATGATGCAACTTCACACTGAACTATTATTAATTCATGCATTTGCACTAAGCTGCACTTAAAGTATATGCACATGCACACACAGCCAAAAACAGCCACCAGGCAGGGCCCGACCTCAGCTAGACGCATCTACACATTAGATTTGTGTCCTGCTTCTGCCCGTATCTGTAAGACGACTGTTAAACTGTGAGCTGGTGTGGAGCCACCGAGCTCAGGGTCTGTTAGCGGTCCAAGGGCAGCTCCGGAGCAGCCCGGAGAATTAGCCTGGGTGACGGTCCGAAGGAAACATACTCCTAAGCAGAAGCCCACGGCTCATCACCTGCCTGTTCACGTTTCTAATAGATTTTCCCCGCTCAGCGACACACCCGCTGAGAAACCGACTCTGATAATTGGCGATTCCATAGTCAGGAACGTGAAAATAGAGACACCAGCGACCATAGTCAAATGTTTCCTGGGGCCAGAGCGGGCGACATCGAGTCAAATCTGAAGCTGCTGGCTAAGGCTAATCGTAAATATGGGGAAATTGTTATTCACGTCGGCAGCAATGACACCCGATTACGCCAATCGGAGGTCACTAAAATTAATGTTGAGTTGGTGTGTAACTTTGCTAAATTAATGTCGGACTCCGTAGTTTTCTCTGGACCCCTCCCCAATCTGACCAGCGATGACATGTTTAGCCGCATGTCGTCGTTCCGTCGCTGGCTGTCTAGGTGGTGTCCAGCAAACGATGTGGGCTTCATAGACAATTGGGCCACTTTCTGGGGAAAACCCGGTCTGATAGCGAGAGACGGCATCCATCCCACTTTGAATGGTGCAGCTCTCATCTCTAGGAATTTGGCCGAGTTTATTAGCCGACCTAAAGCCTGACAATCCAGGGTGGGGACCGGGATGCAGAGACTCAGTCTAAAACGCTTCTCTGCAGTTTCCTTAGAGCCGCCGCCCCCCTCAAACCACATAGAGACTGTGTCTGCCCCTCGAACATATAAATCAAACAAATCAGAAGTTAACAGAAGAGGAGTTATTCATAAAAACTTAATAAAAATTAAGACCACTCCTCTTATTGAACAGAAAAACAGAACTGTCAAATGTGGATTATTAAATATTAGGTCCCTTTCATCTAAATCTTTGTTAGTAAATGATTTGATAACTGATCACCAAATTGACCTACTTTATCTTACTGAAACCTGGTTACAGCAGGATGAATATGTCAGTCTGAATGAATCAACCCCCCTCAGTCATAAAAATTATCATGTTCCTCGAAGCACAGGTCGAGGTGGAGGAGTAGCTACAATCTTCCACTCAAACTTATTATTAAACTTTCATCCTCAGAACAGTTATAACTCATTTGAGAGCCTCTTAGTCTCTCACATCCAAACTGGAAAACACAAAAACCAGTTCTACTTGTCATTTTGTACCGTCCACCTGTCCCTTACTCAGAGTTTTTAACTGAATTCCCTGACTTCCTGTCTGATTTAGTGCTTAGATCAGATAAAGTCATTATAGTGGGAGATTTTAACATTCATGTAGATGTTGAAAATAACGGCCTCAGCATTGCATTTAATTCTATATTAGATTCAATTGGTTTCATTCAAAATGTTAATAAACCCACCCACTGTTTTAATCACACCCTTGATCTTGTTCTGACCTATGGCATCGAAATTGAACATCTAATAATTTTCCCCCCAAATCCTGTTTTGTCAGATCATTCTTTAATAACTTTCGAATTTAAAATGATGGATCATGCAGCGTCTGGAAGAAAATTCCACTACAGCAGATGTTTATCCGACAACGCTGTTAATAAATTTAAGAAAATGATTCCATCTTTATTTGCATCTATGCCAAGTATAAACATAATGGAGGGCAGCTGCCTTAATCCTACTCCCTACCAAATTGATCATGTTGTTGACAGCGCTGTAACCTCACTGCGTGAAACGCTTGATTCTGTAGCCCCTCTGAAAAAGAAGTTAGTGATTCAGAGAAGACTAGCCCCATGGTATAATTTACATGTTCGTACCTTAAAGCAGGCATCACGAAGGCTGGAAAGGAAGTGGCGTTCCACAAACTTAGAGGAAATTTTTCTAGCCTGGAAAAACAGTCTACTAACATATAAAAAAGCTCTCCGTAAAGCCAGAACTGCATACTATTCATCACTAATAGAGGAAAATAAGAACAATCCCAGGTTTCTTTTCAGCACTGTAGCCAGGCTGACAAAAAGTCACAGCTCCGTTGAGCCCAGTGTTCCCTTAGCTCTCAGCAGTGATGAATTTATGAGTTTCTTTACAAATAAAATCACAACTATTAGAGATAAAATTCAGCAGATGCTTCCTATACCTGCAATAAATGAATCTTTTACTACAGTAGCTCTTGAATCATCTGTAAGACCTCAGTTATGTTTAGACTGCTTCTCTCCCATAGATCTCTCTGAATTTACATCAGTAGTTGCTTCATCGAAATCATCAACGTGTCTCTTGGACCCCATCCCGACTAGACTGCTTAAAGACACCCTGCCATTAATGAACTCATCTTTATTGGACTTGGTAAATTTATCTCTAGTATCAGGCTACGTACCACAGGCCTTTAAGACTGCAGTAATCAAACCTAGCCTAGTCTTGATCCAGGTGTCTTGGCTAATTATAGACCAATATCCAACCTGCCATTTATTTCTAAAATCCTAGAAAAAGCTGTTGCTAAGCAGCTATCAGACCACTTACACAGGAATGAACTATTTGAAGATTTTCAATCAGGATTTAGAGCACATCATAGTACAGAAACAGCACTGTTGAAAGTTACCAACGATCTTCTCTTAGCCTCAGATAATGGACTTGTTTCGATACTTGTCCTCCTAGACCTTAGTGCAGCATTCGACACCATTGACCACAACATCTTATCACAGAGACTGGAGCATGTGATTGGTATCAGAGGAACAGCGTTAAAGTGGTTCCAATCCTATTTATCGGACAGATTCCAGTTTGTTCATGTCCATGATGAACCTTCCACACGAACAAAAGTTAGTTATGGAGTTCCACAAGGTTCTGTGCTAGGACCGATTCTGTTCACCCTGTACATGCTTCCTTTAGGATATATCATTAGGAAGCACTCTATTAATTACCACTGCTATGCGGATGACACTCAGTTATATCTATCTATTAAACCTGTTAACACAAACCAGTTAACCAGACTTCAAGCCTGTCTAACTGACATAAAGGCTTGGATGACCAGTAACTTTTTACTTTTAAACTCGGAGAAAACAGAAGTCATTATATTTGGGCCTAAAAATCTCAGAAATAACTTTTCTAAAATTATAGCTACTCTAGATGGCATAGCCCTGGCCTCCAGCACTACTGTAAAAAACCTTGGAGTTATTTTTGACCAGGACATGTCCTTTAACTCACACATAAAACAAATTTCTAGAACTGCATTCTTTCACCTGCGCAACATTTCCAAAATTAGGAACATCCTGTCTCAAAATGATGCAGAAAAACTAGTCCATGCGTTTGTTTCCTCAAGGCTAGATTACTGTAACTCATTACTATCTGGATGTCCTAATATCTTAATAAAAAGCCTCCAATTAATCCAGAATGCCGCAGCCAGAGTCCTGACAGGAACTAGCAAGAGAGATCATATTTCTCCTATATTGGCTTCTCTTCATTGGCTCCCTGTAAAATATAGAATAGAATTTAAAATCCTTCTTCTCACATACAAATCCCTTCATAATCAAGCTCCTTCATACCTTAAAGACCTCATAGTACCATATTATCCCAATAGACCACTTCGCTCTCAGAGTGCAGGCCTACTTGTGGTTCCCAGAGTTCTCAAAAGCAGAATGGGAGGCAGAGCCTTTAGCTATCAAGCTCCTCTCCTGTGGAACCAGCTCTCAGCCTGGGTTCAGGAGGCAGACACTCTCTGTACTTTTAAGGCTAGACTTAAAACCTTCCTCTTTGACAAAGCATATAGTTAGGGCTGGCTTCAGGCTTTGTGCTCTCTCCCTCCCTCTCTCTCTCTCTCTCTCTGTACCTTCTGCAGGTGTCCCTGGTCCTGGAGCTGTTTATCGCTGATGTGCAGTTACTGGCCCCACCAACTTGCAGTGTCTATTTGTTGTTTATTGTTGCTGTTCTTTTCTCTCTGCTCTATCCACTCACCCCAACCGGTCGAGGCAGATGGCCGCCCAAACTGAGCCCGGTTCTGCTGGAGGTTTTTTTCTTCCGTTAAAGGGAGTTTTTTCCTCTCCACTGTCGCCAAGTGCTTGCTCATAAGGGAATTGTTGGGTTTTTAGTTTTAGTTTTTGTAAAGTGCCTTGAGATGATTTGTATTGTGATTTGGCGCTATACAAATAAAATTGAATTGAATTGAATTGAATTGAAACCTTTAAAGAATCAAGACACAAAATGGAAACAAGATGCAAAATGATACTCAAGGGAGGCAAAAGCACCACAAAGAGACATGAGATGACTACACAGAGAAACCAAAACAAACACAAGTAGACACCTTTTGACCTGTTTGCACATACCTGTAGTCCCTCCATGGTGGCATTAGATGGTTAAACAATTACTGAGTGTCCTGGCTGAACTCAGATATTTCTACACATATATTAACAGATGATGTTTGAAATATTTTTTTGCATGAGGCTTTTTACAAAAACACACATTTCTCCATGGCCTGTAGCAGGAGACTTTAAACCTTGTGTTTAATAGCTGATTCTGTTCAGGTCAGGAGCTTTGCCTGCACATTTACAGTAATGAACACTAGGTCACATGTACAATATCTGATATCACTGTTGTATTTAATGAATTGTGCCAGAGCTAATTATAATATGGGAATCTGAAAACACAGCCTGTCTCTTACCAAACATGAAACCTGGCTCCGGATGTTCCAGTTTGTCTCTCATGACTGTGTTCAGCTGGTAGGACTCATCTATAGCTGCAGGACTGGACTCTGTCCATACTCAGATGACCATGGTGGTGACTGATCTGGCTAGTTGGCCTCAAGTAGCTTTGATTAGTCCAGTGTTCTCTTAAAGTGATCACACAATTCAGGTTCTGTGTATTTATATTTAAAGATTAGCTGGTTCCTAATGGTCCAAAACAACAAGTTATTCAGTGGACAGTCTCTGAGTCAGAAAACATCTGTTGCTGCTCCTTTAAGGTGGTTTGGATCAGCTGCTGCTCAACTTGGACAAAGTTTAGGCGCTTTGCTGCCACCTCCTGGGCTGGAGTGTGAATCAGCTTTAATACAGTGCACTGATGTTATTAATGCAGCAATGATATCAAATAGTGTTATATAATATTATGGGTGGGGGGCACGGTGGATAGTGGTTAGCATTGTTGCCTCACATCAAGAAGGTTCCTGGTTTGAAACCCATCAGGGGCCTTTCTGTGTGGAGTCTGCATGTTCTCCCTGAGCTTGTGTGGGTTTTCTCCAGGTACTCTGGTTTCCTCCCACAGTCCAAAAACATGTATGTCAGGTTGATTGGTGACTCTAAATTGCCCATAGGAGTAAGTGTGAGTGTGTGAGGTTGTTTGTCTCTATGTGGCCCTGTGATGGACTGGGGACCTGTCCAGGGTGGACCCCTGCCTTTCACCCAAAGAGAGCTGGGATAGGCTCCAGCTGATCCCTGGGACCCTGGTTAGGAATAAGCAGGTCTAGATGATGGATGGATGGGTTATTATGCCTATCACACTGTATTAGATGGTATTTTCTCAAAAGTGAAGATAGCCCTGCAGGCCACATCCCTTGAAGTCTTTGCAGCACTGATTTTAACTTAAGTGGTTTTCCCACCCCTGAATTGTGCTTTTAAGTGTCTCCATCTTTTTACACAGTTTCCTCTATCCCACAAAACTCACATTTACATCATTAACTCCAATGTGCTGTTCAGTCTAATGTGACCAAATCTGATGTTTTTTATTGTCATCTTTCTTTCTAATTCTGATCCTGTGGATATTACATGAAAACCAGACCCATATCCGACTCTCCCCATCATCATTTCTGACTTTCCCTACAAGCAATATAAAATGAAATAACTGGCCTTCTTATTTAACAAGAGATTATAATGAAAATGTAAAAATAAAGATTAAGATCAGATTATATTGATTTAACTTTTCTACATATAGTTTTATCTCTTCAGTGAAGCAGCAGCTTTAGAAAAAACATTTCCCTTTCATTCTGTTTCCAATGAACTAAATGTTTTTCAAGAAAAAAAGCCTTTTCTGTTGTGAGATGCAGATTTCACAATCATTGCTTAACTGTTTTACTTACTTACTTACATCATTTTGCCCCAGAAAGAGGAAGTGTTTTTATGTAATGGTAGTTAAACAATTTTACTTCACTCAGTGTCGTTTAGGCTAAATTGTCTGCAATTTAATTGGATATTTTGTTCTAAATTGTCAGTTGTGAGAATTTTTTATCTAAACTGTGTAAAAATGTTTTAAAGGGCTGGACAGAACTACTGCTTTTAAAGTACAAAACATTTTGACCTGGTTTTGTAATACCATGCATATAAAATCCACTGCTGGATGAAAGGTAACTGAGAACAAAGTCGAACGACCGTTTGATATTAAACTTTTGTTGTGACGCTCTTTGTCCCATTTGGCTAACCTAAAAACTGTTTCAGTAAAGTTTATAATTAACCTGGTTTACAGTGTCTGTGTAAAAGGCACCTGACCTTGTGTGTTCATCTTATTTGTGTGCAGATGTACTGTGGTTTGAGTTTTACATCACTGCCACTAAAAGCTGAGTGTTCAGGTTCCAGGCAACATACAGTGAGTCCCCGTTAAGGTGCAGTTCAACTGAAACTGTGAAAGTAACTGAATATCTGCTACGAAATCACTGATCCCATTTTTTCCCAGAAATGCACAAGCAAAATTAACAAATTAAAGAAGTTAACATTAAAAATTAAATATTAAATATTAAATATTTACACTCTGCTGCCAGTTCATTAGGTAAACCCACATAAAACTGATGCAACACTTCTCTTCTGTCTTCTTAGAGGTTTTGCTGCTCTGGTTTTGTTACAATAGATTTAAAGAGGAAAATGTTATGAGCCTTCTACAGGCTGCTATGTTAGACTGGGCTTTCGTTGAACTCAATCAGAGTAAAGTGACCCAGGGGCGGTTCTAGGATTTCATCCTTAGGGGGGCTTAGCCCTGTTGATTATTATGGAGAATTCGTTCTTCTCACAACTTATTTACACATTGAATGCACAGACTAAACAATAAAAAAAGATAGACAATACCTTCTATAAACACCTATGGTTTGGGGGGCTGAAATGACAGACAGGGACCAAAGTCCCCCTAAAAAGGCTCTAGAACCCCCCTGAAGTGACCACTCCTCCTTCTCCTTGAATTATTTTTATTCCTACTGCATGACTATGCACTTCTTCATCTCTCAGTCTTTCATGCATGAGACTGGTGGAGGCTGAGGGATGTGTGGCTGCATGTGCATGAGGCAAATATTCATTCAAACTCTACACAGAAAGGCCCCCGCCGGGTTTTAAAACAGGAACCTTATTGCTGTGAGGCAACACTGCTAACCACCATTCCACCATGCTGCCCTACATTGGACATTTCTATGTGTATATTTATAAGAGCCCAAAAGACAAGTTGTGTCATAGAACTGAAGCAGATGTACTGCAGTCGCAGCAGTAAAGTGACAGGAGACATGTTTAAAGCCTGAGGTGCAGAGGTATGTAGGTTTATGGATTACAGCCCTGCATGAAGGTGCAGGGAGATGTAGCATACCCTCATAAAAATGGCTACATGTTGGTAATCGTGCACTTCTTACTTAAAAAGGCTGCAGACAGTCAGGTTACCTGTGGAGTTACCTGCTGCAGACATTTGATGCATAACTTTCCAGACAACATACAGTGAGTCCCTCTGTAAAATGAAACCATGCAAATGCACAAAGGAGAAATAAAGCAACACACAGTGACCTTACAACAATGAAGCAAATAACATGCTTAAACTAAGCAATAGTTAGAAGTTAGAAAGAGAAGTATCTCCAGAACCACACCACAACCAGCAGCTTTCTCAAATCTTTAGTTTTTCCAGCTAAAACAGAAATATAATAATAATAATAATAATAATACATTTTATTTCATGGCGCCTTTCAAAGTCTCAAGGTCACCTTACAGATAGAAAAGGAAGCATACAGCATGATATACATAGAGTGCATTAAAACAACAGTAACAAGAATACATAAACGGCGGGAGAGAATGTAAAGGCAAAAGCGTGGATTATCTAGGAAGTGGGCGAAGTACAGTAAAAGTAAATTGAAATACAGAAACCCAGATGACAGAACAACAAATATGAAACAGTATGAGACAATATGAAATAGGCAGAGGGTGGTAGAACATCACGGGCTGCTTTGAGAAGTTAAGACAGTTAGGTGGAAAACGCTATACGGAACAGATATGTTTTGAGTGATGATTTAAAAGTTGATAGGTCCGGAGACGACCGGATGCGATGAGGGAGAATGTTCCAAAGGCGGGGCGCAGTGTGGCTGAAGGATCTAGCGCCCATGGTGGCCAGGCACGCTGTAGGGGTGCAGAGGAGAGTGGAACTGGAGGAGCGGAGAGGACGAGGCGGAGAATAGATATGAAGTAGTTCAGTGATGTATGGTGGGGCAATAGAGTGGAGGGCTTTGTAGGTGAGAAGGAGGATTTTATAGTTTATACGGAAGGACACAGGGAGCCAGTGAAGTTGTTTAAGGACAGGGGTGATATGATGTGAGGATGGAGTTCTGGTGATGATTCGGGCAGCAGAGTTCTGGACAAGTTGAAGTTTGCGAAGTGATTTGAGAGGTAGACCAGTGAGGAGTGAGTTACAGTAATCCAAACGAGAGGTGACAAAGGCGTTAATGAGTATTGCCGTGCTATCGGTGGTGAGTGAGGAACGGATGCGGTTTATGTTACCGCAAATATGAACATCATATGAGTGTCAGAGAAACCAGGTCACAACCTCTGTACAGACTGATCACATGTCAACATTTAAGATAAAAGTGCAAACCATTATGGTTAACCTCAAACTACAAACATGACATTTATGAAAAGAGCTGATAAGGACTCTGTTGTCCTACCTATATGCATGGATTTTTCCAGTCTTTGACCTCACCCAAAGGCAGACCCCTTACTAGCAAATAAGAACAACTGCAGCCCTCCTCACCAAAGCCCACGGAGTCAAAGGCACCCAGGCAGAATACTTGTTTTGTCAGTCCACTGGAGTGGAGGACACTGTCCTAAGGTCATGGGGCTGCTGGATGCTTTTCTCCAGTCCTACAGTTCTGTCACCCTGCTGGGGGCTCTGGTGGTCCTGCTTTTTGTCTTCTTTATCTCCTCCTTCAGCTTCAGCTCACAGGAGAATGAGAGGGATCCTCCAGGACCTAAACCACTTCCACTGCTCGGTAACCTGCTGCAGCTGGACCTCAAGAGGCCCTACAACACATTACTGAAGGTGAGGCAGTGGATTAACTAGTTTTCTATTCAGGGACTTGTGTTTGGTCACCCTGTCTGCTTTCTTGTGTGCATGTGTGTCTGATATTTCCACTAAGACATCATGTCCCTGCTCTTAGTTTTCCAAGAAATATGGGTCAGTGTTCACTGTGTATCTGGGGCCCCAGAAAGTGGTGGTTCTGGCAGGATACAAGACGGTGAAGGAGGCACTTGTCAACAATGCAGAGGAGTTTGGAGAAAGAGATCCAATGCAAATTATAAATGACACTAATCCAGGACATGGTAAGGGAAGAATTTCTTTTCAATATCATGTCATATGCTTTTTAACTACTGTATTTGTGCTCCATAAAATACTAATTAATCCATATGTTCTGTTTAAATACTTTATATCAGGTGTTATATGGTCCAACGGTGATTCATGGAAAGAAATGAGACGCTTTGCTTTGACGAACCTGAGAGACTTTGGGATGGGCAAGAAGGCATGTGAGGACAAAATCATTGAGGAATCTCACTACCTCATTGATGTGTTTAAGAAATTTAAAGGTAAGAATCTTATTATAATGTACAAGAAACAGCAATTTGGACTGTAAACAAATCTTTCAAATCTTTCTCCTTTGTTCCAGGAGAAGCTTTTGATACATCTCAACCAATGAACTATGCCATCTCTAATATTATCTGCTCCATGGTCTATGGCAGCAGATTTGAATATGATGATCCAGAGTTTACATCCATGGTAGATCGAATAAACAGGAACATTCAACTTCTGGCATCTCCGTCCATACAGGTACCATTTATATATCTATTAACTTTCAGCATCAAATTCTAATAGATATAATACAAAAACTGGTGGAATAGAATAGAAACAATAATTTCATTTCTAACATAACTGATAGAAATTTCATTTTACATAAGTGATATTATATTGTGTCTCACAGGTGTATAACCAGTTCCCATGTATTGGCAAATGGCTTAGTGTCAGGAATGAAATCCTGAAGTTGACTGAGGCCAACAAGAAACAGAATTTACGACTGTTTAGTCGTTTGAAAGAGACCCTCAACCCAGACATGTGCAGAGGCTTTGTGGATGCCTTTCTAGTCCGAAAGCAACAACTGGAGGTTGGAAAGCACATGGACACTTTCATCACCTGAAATTTCGATTTCTTTTAGTTGCTCAGCCAAATATTACATGGCCTGTCAGTAGGCTGTGAGACGTCAGCATCAACATGTTTTCTAGTGCACGTGTTATTATACATACCACCACTCCTGATGTGCAAAAACTATATTTTGCATGCAGAGGATAATTCCTGATGTTCTCTTCCTGTGTTTCTATTTCACCTGCACAATCTCTTGATCTAATCTTAACCATCTGAAAGACTGAGTCAAACGTTAAATCTATGAGCTGAATTCAAAAGTACAGTTTAGTAAACATATTGGATGGTATTTTCAAAGTCTGGCATTTGATGTGTTGATATGAGGTCAGGTTGAGGTTGGGGTATCGTCATGGCTTTAGACTGTTTGGTCAAGGTTGAACTTCACTTATTTATCTTTACTACAGGAATGTGGGAATACCAAGAGTCATTTCCACGATGCAAACCTTTTAATGACAGTTCTTAATCTCTTTGCTGCCGGCACTGACACAACAGCAACAACCCTGAGATGGGCACTTCTGCTAATGGTCAAATATCCAAAAATACAAGGTAAGAAGCTTAATACATCCACAGGTTTCCTACTATAACAGTGCGACAGAAAAAAATCATCATTATAATATCAAAAACCCTTTTGTCCTCCAGAACAGGTGAGGGAGGAGCTGAACAGGGTGATCGGGAGTCGACAGGTGCAGGTCGAGGACAGGAAGAACCTGCCATTTACAGACGCTGTCATCCATGAGACTCAGAGACTGGCCAACATCGTACCAGTGGCTCTTCCTCACAAAACAAGTCAAGACATCACTTTCCAGGGTTATTTCATTAAGAAGGTGAGACTAATGAAAACAACAAATAGAAAGGATAAAATGTGTCAGGACTAGAGCAATAAATCAATGGAATAAAATATTGAAATAATATTAAATAATAGTGATAGTCTACTGTTCTACTGTTTTCCATGCTCAATAAAATATTTACATACATACATGAAATTACTACTATTGCTGAGTATGTATAAATTGCTTTATTGTGCACAGGGGACCACAGTGTATCCTCTCCTGACATCTGTCCTGTATGATGAGAAAGAGTGGGAGAGACCACATACCTTCAATCCTGCCCACTTCCTGGACAAGGATGGGAAGTTTGTCAAGCGAGATGCCTTCATGCCTTTTTCTGCAGGTTTGGGAGCTCAGACATCACCTCTTCTTCATGTTCGTTTATATGCAGATGATGTGACCTTCTTTCTCTCTTCTGTCTTGCAGGTCGCAGGATTTGTCTGGGAGAGAGTCTGGCCAGGATGGAGGTCTTCATCTTCTTCACCACCCTCCTGCAGCACTTTCGTTTCACTCCTCCACCTGGAGTTTCAGAGGATGAACTGGATCTGACTCCACGTGTTGGATTCACCCTCAACCCTTCACCTCATAAACTGTGTGCTGTCTCCTGTCTGTGAGCAGTGGGGTTTAAAAGTACTGCTGACATGACATCAACTCACTATCCAAGAAATAAATTTTAATGTACAAAATCATGCTACTGGTTCAGATAGGTTCATAGAAGAGTAATCATCTTTATCAACTGCTTTCTATGTTTTTATGGTACATTTAGAATAAAAAACACATGAAAACAATGCTGCACCTTTTGTTGATGTCATTCTCTATCTAACCCTAACTTGTGTGTAAGAGCCTGAGATTCCTGAAATCCTTCATCTGAGGCAGAAATTAAAGGAGAAGGACGAAAAGTGTCAGCGATGACAGTGACAATAGATATGTTAGAAAGAGAAGCATCTCCAGAAGGAGAAGATTTACAGCAAAATCTCCAGTATTGCATCAACTCAGTGTTCATTTAAAAAGAAAAACTGCTTATATGTTTCTACTCTTCACATATAATATGTTTTAGTGTTGAATTAAACACTGTCATTTCCAAATATAACACCTCACTTGAATCAGCAACCTCTGTACAGAGTGATCACATATCAGCATTTAAGATAATAAAAGTGCAAACCTATGTGGATAACCTCAAACTACAAACACGGCCCTTGTGAAAGGAGCTGATAAGGACCGTGTTTTACGACCTTTGTGCATAAACTTTTCCAGGCGTTGGCCCTACCCAGGGGCAGGACCTCAGGAGCCATTTAGAAAGGCAGCCCTCCTCAAGGAAACCCACAAAGTCAAAGACGCCCAGGCAGAAGGTTTGTTTTGTCAGTATACTGGAGTGGAGGACACTATCCTAAGGTCATGGGGATGCTGGATGCTTTTCTCCAGTCCTACAGTTCTGTCACCCTGCTGGGGGCTCTGGTGGTCCTGCTTCTTGTCTTCTTTATCTCCTCCTTCAGCTTCAGCTCACAGGAGAATGAGAGGGATCCTCCAGGACCTAAACCACTTCCACTGCTCGGTAACCTGCTGCAGCTGGACCTCAAGAGGCCCTACAACACATTACTGAAGGTGAGGCAGTGGACTAGTTTTCTATTCAGGGACTTGTGTTGGGTCACCCTGTTTGCTTTCTTGTGTGCATGTGTGTCTGATATTTCCACTAAGACATCATGTCCCTGTTCTTAGTTTTCCAAGAAATATGGGTCAGTGTTCACTGTGTATCTGGGGCCCCAGAAAGTGGTGGTTCTGGCAGGATACAAGACGGTGAAGGAGGCACTTGTCAACAATGCAGAGGAGTTTGGAGAAAGAGATCCAATGCAAATTATGAAGGATTTTAATCCAGGACTTGGTAAGGGAAGGAAAAAAAAAAATCCATGTCATTATGCTTTGACTGCTTACTATCTTTACAGCATAATATGTTTTATTTGCTTTGTTTAAACATTTCATCTCAGGGGTTTTATGGTCCAACGGGGATTCATGGAAAGAAATGAGACGCTTTGCTTTGACGAACCTGAGAGACTTTGGGATGGGCAAGAAGGCATGTGAGGACAAAATCATTGAGGAATCTCACTACCTCATTGATGTGTTTAAGAAATTTAAAGGTAAGAATCTTATTATAATGTACAAGAAACAGCAATTTGGACTGTAAACAAATCTTGATTGTTTTCTTGGTTCCTTTGTTTCAGGAGAAGCTTTAGATACGACCCATCCCGTGAACTATGCCGTCTCTAATATTATCTGCTCCATGGTCTATGGCAGCAGATTTGAATATGATGATCCAGAGTTTACGTCCCTGGTAGATCGAACAAACAGGAACATTCAACTTGTGGCTTCTCCATCCATACAGGTACCATTTATATATCTATTGACTTTCAGCATCAAATTCTAATAGATATAATACAAAAACTGGTGGAATAGAATACAAACAATTTTATTACTAACGTAAGTGATAGGAATTTTGTTTCATGTGTCTCACAGGTGTATAACCAGTTCCCATGGATTGGCAAATGGTTTGGTGTCAGGAATGAAATCCTGAAGTTGACTGAGGCCAACAAGAAACAGAATTTACGACTGTTTAGTCGTTTGAAAGAGACCCTCAACCCAGACATGTGCAGAGGCTTTGTGGATGCCTTTCTAGTCCGAAAGCAACAACTGGAGGTTGGAAAGCACATGAACACTTTCATCACCTGAAATTTCTATTTTGTGGCTGAAAAAGAAGAGAAAATTTATGCTTATTTTATGCACCCTAAGTATGCACTCTATTCTGAACACTTGGTACTATTCTTATCAAGTTGTCACACATTGGTTCCCTTACACTCCTGGCAGCCTGATCAGAGACCAAGGTGTACAAATAGCATCAGTCAAACATATTAGGCCTATGAGCAGCATGTGAAAGTAAAGTTTAACATACATTTTGGATGGTGTTTTCGAAGTGTGGCATTTGATGTGTTGGGGCATGGTCAGGTTGCTAGAGTAGACAAGGTTCAATGTCTGTCTAAACCTTTCCCAGGTCAAAGTAGTGACTAGATTGAAGTACAACACACTCCACAATCGTTTCTACTACCAAAAAAAAAAACATATCTGACTGACTCTGTGACAAAGTGATGTCAGACGTTACAGTGGATCAGATTGGTTTGAATAACTTCACTGATTTATCTTTACTACAGGAATCTGGGAACACCAAGAGTCATTTCCACGATGCAAACCTTTTAATGACAGTTCTTAATCTCTTTGCTGCCGGCACTGACACAACAGCAACAACCCTGAGATGGGCACTTCTGCTAATGGTCAAATATCCAAAAATACAAGGTAAGAAGCTTAATACATCCACAGGTTTCCTACTATAACAGTGCGACAGAAAAAAATCATCATTATAATATCAAAAACCCTTTTGTCCTCCAGAACAGGTGAGGGAGGAGCTGAACAGGGTGATCGGGAGTCGACAGGTGCAGGTCGAGGACAGGAAGAACCTGCCATTTACAGACGCTGTCATCCATGAGACTCAGAGACTGGCCAACATCGTACCAATGGCTCTTCCTCACAAAACAAGTCAAGACATCACTTTCCAGGGTTATTTCATTAAGAAGGTGAGACTGATGAAAACAACAAATAGAAAGGATAAAATGTGTCAGGACTAGAGCAATAAATCAATGGAATAAAATATTGAAATAATATTAAATAATAGTGATAGTCTACTGTTCTACTGTTTTCCATGCTCAATAAAATATTTACATACATACATGAAATTACTACTATTGCTGAGTAGGTATAAATTGCTTTATCGTGCACAGGGGACCACAGTGTATCCTCTCCTGACATCTGTCCTGTATGATGAGAAAGAGTGGGAGAGACCACATACCTTCTATCCTGCCCACTTCCTGGACAAAGATGGGAAGTTTGTCAAGCGAGATGCCTTCATGCCTTTTTCTGCAGGTTTGGGAGCTCAGACATCACCTCTTCTTCATGTTCGTTTATATGCAGATGATGTGACCTTCTTTCTCTCTTCTGTCTTGCAGGTCGCAGGATTTGTCTGGGAGAGAGTCTGGCCAGGATGGAGCTCTTCATCTTCTTCACCACCCTCCTGCAGCACTTTCGTTTCACTCCTTCACCTGGAGTTTCAGAGGATGAACTGGATCTGACTCCACGTATTGGCCTCACCCTCAACCCTTCACCCCACAAACTGTGTGCTATTCCCTGTCTGTAAGCAGTGGGGTTTAAAAGTACTGCTGTCATGACATCAACTCACTTATATCCAAGAAAGTAGATTTTAATCTGTACAAGGTGACTGTACTGGTTCGGATGGGGTCACATCATAGCAAATATCTTTATCAGTTGCTTTCTATGTTTTTATGGTACATTTAACATAAAAAAAAACATGATCACAGTCCTGCACCTTCTGTTAATCTCATTCTCTGTCGAGATTCATGAACTTCATATGGGACAGAAATAAAAGGGGGACATCTGCTGTACAATCACCTCAATTCCAGCCTCAGTTGCATGTTCGAGTCCACAACTTTAAAGTCTGCAGAAATGGTACATAGGAACAAGGAGATAACAAAGACACTCAGGAGAGTGTGGCAGCTCACAAGGAAACAAGAGCCAGAAGGCACAGGACTGAGGAACCAGGAGGAGACTCAGGAGAATGTGACCACACACATGGAACATTAAGATCACAGCACAATCCAACAATAAGGTGATGCAAGATGTTGTCTTAAATAATGCTCATTAAATGAGCAGATGGAAAACAGGTGAGACTCATCACCTGACCAGCACATATACACACAGACAGGGCAAGAGAGAGGCCAAGGGGAGGAGAAACCCAGGAACAACATGTGGTTTTCTAATCTGAAACGTACAGAGACAAAACATGCAATGTTACTGTATGTTTCTATTAAAAACACACATTCAAAACTACAAACGATTCTCTCAGATTTGGATAAACTTTAAAACTAGAACACAGTTAACCTGGCCTGGTGAACTTTAGATCACTTATTTACTGAATTTATGTAAACATTTACTTGATAAATGATAAAATGACAAAAAACATATTTACGTATCACAGCACATATCTGTCACATGACAAAAATGCATTTTCATCAATTGTGGGTTTGTTTTCTTTGTGTGTCTGTGTTTCCATACCTGAGTGCAGGTGAAGAAAGGAGAAATGTCTTAGTTATCAGTCAGTATATAATCATTTCTCACAGCAAGTTTTTCATTCTAACACTGGACATGTATCTTTGTTATGTTGTCACCATAACAGTGAGTCTGTGCAGGTTGAGTCATTATGCTAGAACAGATTTACAAGTTCTCACTCTTCCAGCCTTATAAAAGATCAACAGTGACGAAGATAACAGATTTATATCTAGATATTGCAGGGGACACTGACCTCACAGCAATGATTAACAAGCAGCGATTTCAGACAAAGGTACGAGCGGCTCTGTTTTAAGTTGAAATAAATGAATAAATAAATATTCCTCAGGTGTGAATGTTGTTTTTTCTGATTTTCTTTGTGCGCCCATGTCTTTAACATGTCCTTTTCGAAAAGGTAATACAACTTAAAGCAGCAGTGCTGTAAACTCAGTCTGTCTGTTCATATACCACACAGTGGACAATTTTGTCACAGTGGGATTGGACATTACATACAGATCCCTGGTTCCACCTCAGTTTTGGGGGATCTATAAGAATGTATGTAAACTAGAAAGCACACTAGCCTTAAAAGATGTTTTATAGCAGGGATGAGCTTTTGTTTTTTGAGGTTACCAGTCAACAGAAAGTCCCGGCTCTTGCACTGTATTTGTTTAAGTGACAAATATTAAATTTACTGTCCCACATTCACCCACAAAGCCAAGAAAAACAAGCCAGAGGGCTGTTTGCAGCGAGCTGACAGCACAAGCACACAGACAGGTTTAAAGTTTTGAAGTCATGGGAATACTGGATGTTTTTCTCCAGTCCTCCAGTTCTCTCTCCCTGTTGGGGGCTCTGCTGGTCCTGCTTCTCGTCTACTTCATCTCCTCCTTCAGCTCCCAGGAAAATGGAAAGGATCCTCCAGGACCCAAACCACTTCCCCTGCTGGGAAACCTGCTGCAACTGGACCTCAGGAGACCCTACATCTCATTACTAAAGGTGAGGAAGTGACAGGAGTTTATTTTATTTGTTTTGTCTGAACTTGAGGCAGGAACTCTGTTCTCAAAGTTTTCATCTGTTTTCTGCATCATGTCCCTGCTCTTAGTTTTCCAAGAAATATGGGTCAGTGTTCACTGTGTATTTGGGGCCCCGGAAAGTGGTGGTCCTGGCAGGATACAAGACGGTGAAGGAGGCACTTGTCAACCATGCAGATGAGTTTGGAGACAGAGATCCACCTCTAATTTCATGTGAAGTTACTCAAGGAAAAGGTGAGGAAATAAAAACCATAGGTTTTTTTAAATCGATTGAATCATTTTCCAATTATTTCCATGTTTAGTCCATTTTCATAGTGTAGATGCCTGTTGTTGAAATTTAAACTCCTTCTACTCAGGTATTACTTTTTCCAACGGTGATATCTGGAAGGACATGAGACGCTTTGCCATAATGAACCTGAGAGACTTTGGGATGGGCAGGAAGGCATGTGAGGACAAAATTATTGAGGAATCCCACTTTCTCACTGATGTGTTAAAGAACTTTAACGGTAAGAATCTCATTATAACCAACTGCATGATAAGCAGCAGTTCAGGTTTTAGAAGAAAATCATCACTTTTATAAATATGTGGTTCTTCTTGTTTCAGGAGAAGCTTTTGATACGACCCAACCAGTGAACCATGCTGTCTCTAATATTATCTGCTCCATGGTCTTTGGCAACAGATTTGAATATGATGACCATGAGTTCACAAGCATGATTCATCAAATAAGCAGGAACAGCCAACTTTTGTGGAGCATGCCAGTACTGGTATCAGTTTGTTTTTTTAAGTCAATACTTTCATCATTTTAATTTAAATCAAATATTAAAAATATTATACATAGGCTTTTGAATCTAAAGGAATTGTTCGATTAAGAAAAAGAAGAATACTTTATTAATTCCCAATTCAATTGTTACAGCAATTTTTTTTTTTTAAGTTTGGGTGTGTGTGTGTGTTATGTTTATATGGTAGAATTATAGAGACTTATGGCCGTGGACACAAAAGACTTCCTGAATCTCCCAATCTTAGCTTTAAGAGGAATTAGTCTGTGGCTGAACCACAGTTCAGGAGTTGATTTTGTCCATGATCCTCCTCTCTGCCACAGCCTCCAGACTGTCCAGTTTCAATCCAACAACAGATTTTGCCTTTCTGAGCAATCTATTTGTGTGTTGGCCTCACCAGCCTTGATGCCACCTCCCCAGCACACAACTGCAAAGAACAGTGCACTCGCTACTACAGACTGATAGAACATCTTCAGTAGCTTGTTGCACACGCCAAAGGAACAGAGTCTCCTGAGGAAGAACGGCTCTGTCCTTTCTTGAAGAGTGCATCTGTATTGTTTGACCAGTTCAGGTTGTTGTTAATGTGGATTTGAAGATATTTGTAGGAGTCCACAATCTCTACTTCCTCTCCAATGATGGAGACAGGGCCTGGGGTCTTCCTGCTCCTCCTAAAGTTCACCACCAGTTCTCTAGTTTTGTTGATATTGAGCTTTAGGCAGTTGTTGTTACACCAATCAACGAAGCTTTTTGAAGCTTATCCAATGATTGAAGAGTCATCAGAGAACTTCTGGAGGTGGCAGGTTTGTGAGTTGTAACGGACGTCCGAGGTGTAGAGTGTAAACAGGAAAGGTGCCAGTACTGTTCCTTGGGATGCGCTGGTGCTGCTCATCACCACATCAGATATGTAGCCATCTAAGTGAACAAACTGTGGTCCCCCAGTGAGGTAGTCTGTGATGCACTCCACCATGTCTGTGGGAACTTTCATTTCCTGCAGCTTTGCACTGAGCAGGTGGGGCTGAATAGTGTGGAAAGCACTTGAAAAGTCAAAGAACATGACTCTCACAGTTTTGCCCTGCCTCTCCAGTTGGGAGTGTGCTCTGTGCATTAAGAAGATGATGGCATCTTCCACTCCGATGTGTTCCTGATATGCAAACTGCAGGGGGTCCAGAAAGTCAGACACTTGAGACCTCAGGTGCTGCAGGACCAGTCTCTCAAACACTTTCATGACATGTGATGTTAGCGCTACTGGTCTGAAATCACTAAGGGTACTGGGGCGACCTCTTTTTGGTAACTGGACAATACATGACGTTTTCCATAACTTAGGCACTTTTTTGAGCCTCAGAGAGACGTTGAAGCGTTGCTGAAAAACCTCTGATCTCATCTGGTCCTTTTGCTTTGTTGGTCTTTAGTTTGAATAGTTCCTTCCTCACCTCACCTAGTTCTGTGGCAAAGGCTGGGCCTGTGTATTGTGTTGATGAGGAGTCAGATGGTGAGGGCAGGGGAGGAGGTTTGGAGGTGAGGTATACTTCAATGTTCTATGGCTGCTGATAGAGGAGATGGCATCAGTGGGCAATGGGGAGGCAGCATTGGCAGAGATGTTGGGTGGAAGGATGTGAAGAGACCCCAAGGCATCAGCTAAGGTGGTGGAGGGAGGAGATGGTGTGTGAGGACAATGGGTCAGAGTAAGAAGCAGAGGTGGTGTCAAATCTATTAAAGAACGGGTTAAGTTCATTATCAAACTTTGAGTCTCCTTCCACAGCAGTGTGTGACTTCTTATAGCCAGTCATTATTTTCATTCCATTCCAAACCTCTTTTGATATTATTCTGTCTCAACTTGTGCTCTACTCTGTCTCTAGAGAGCTGCTTTGCCTCCCTCAGCTTCTTCTTGAGTTCCTTCTGCACAGCTCAGAGTTCCTCCTTGTCTCTTGCCATGAACGCCCTCTTCTTGTTGAGGAGACCTTTAATGTCCTCATTTATCCATGGCTTATTAATGGGGAAACAACAGACCTATTGAAGTTTGTAATCCTGAAGCACTCCCGCAGGGCCTCCTCAGCATCCTTTGACCAAACATTCACATACCTCTTGGTAACTGACTGCTGTCTTACTACGGGCTTGTATGTTGGTACTAGATATATTAGCTTGTGGTCTGATCCACCAAGCGAGGGGAGGGCTGAAGAGCTGTATACCTCGTTCACATTATTATTTATTAACAAATATTATTATTATTATTGATATTTCAAAAAATGTAGTGTGACCTTAACAGCTAATGCATATTTATTCTTTGTCAGGTGTACAACATGTTTCCATGGATTGGAAAATGGTTTGCTAACAGGAGAGAATTCCTCAAATTGATGGATTCCCAAAGGAAACAAAACTTAAAGCTGCTCAATCGTCTGAAAGAGACACTCAATCCACAGATGTGCAGAGGTTTTGTGGATGCCTTTCTAGTCCACAAGCAACATCTGGAGGTAAAGAAACATAGAATTCATCAAAGTAGATACTGTTGTTTTCCTGGTTCATATTGTGTTGATCTGCAGCTGAACAGCCTGTGTAGGCTGAGTTAGCAACATGTAGTAAACTCCCTCACACGCCTTCCTAAAGAAATTTTGGATCAGGTAAATAACTGCTGGTTTTCATATGCAGAAATCTGGGATTACCAACAGTCACTTCCACGATGAAAACCTTTTGACAACAGTCATCAATCTGTTTTCTGCTGGAACTCAAACAACATCAACTACAATCAGATGGGGACTTCTGTTTTTGGCTAAGTATCCAAAAATACAGAGTAAGAGGCTGCTAGTGTGCTTAGATAGACATGATTTTTATTTCAAGCTACACAGCAAACCTCATCATAAAAATAAAAATCTAGTTTAAATTGATTTTATCATTTGTTGTTCATCATCCAGACCAGGTGAGGGAGGAGCTGAACAGGGTGATCGGGAGTCGACAGGTGCAGGTCGAGGACAGGAACAACCTGCCCTTCACTGACGCTGTCATCCATGAGACTCAGAGACTGGCCAGCATTGCTCCAGTGGCACTTCCTCACAAAACGGCCCAAGACATCATTTTCAAGGGTCATTTCATTAGGAAGGTCAGACTAAGAGAGCAATGATAAAAGTTTTCGGAATTAAACGGCTCATGACAATGACAATGTTTTGCAATTGTAATTTCACTAATTCATTTTCAAGGAAGTCACATTTTGTCTTTCATGAACTTCTTTACTTTCAAGGTAAAATTGATATCATTTACTATTTAGAAGTGGTATTAAGAAGAATACTATCACCTGTCATATAATCCTTTTGGTTTCTCTATTTTGCACAGGGGACCACAGTGATTCCTCTCCTGACATCTGTCCTGTATGATGAGAAAGAGTGGGAGAGACCACATACCTTCTATCCTGCCCACTTCCTGGACAAAGATGGGAAGTTTGTCAAGCGAGATGCCTTCATGCCTTTTTCTGCAGGTTTGGGAGCTCAGACATCACCTCTTCTTCATGTTCGTTTATATGCAGATGATGTGACCTTCTTTCTCTCTTCTGTCTTGCAGGTCTCAGGATTTGTCTGGGAGACAGTCTGGCCAGGATGGAGCTCTTCATCTTCTTCACCACCCTCCTGCAGCACTTTCGTTTCACTCCTCCACCTGGAGTTTCAGAGGATGAACTGGATCTGACTCCACGTGTTGGATTCACCCGCCACCCTTCACCTCATAAACTGTGTGCTGTCTCCTGTTTGTGAGGAGAGTGGATGTCAGCTGAGATCATTGTAATTTGCACAGTGTAATTCTGCAAACAGTATGTGCAATTTTTACAGAGAAACAGTATTGATTGTTTTTACAGTAAGTTTCAGAGGATGAACTGAATCTGACTCCACATGTTGGATTCACCCTCAACCCTTCACCCCATGAACTGTGCTGTCTCCCTGGTGTGTGGAGGAGTTAAAGAAAAATGCTGCCTGGACCAGCCTCACCTACACACATCTCAGAAGCAGTGAAATACCTAAAAATGTTCACAAATGTCTTCTTTGAATGTAAATTCATGGATATGTTAGATTTTAAAAGGATTTGTGTCCAGTCAATTGGGCTTTTTTATCATCTGCATTTGTGCCAAAAAAAGCAGAATTGTCCTGAAAACATTTTTGCTTGATAAGAAACATGCTAGAGACAGAACATGCAAATTTCATTTACTCTCTATATTTTAAAAGCAAACATTAAAAGTATAAGGGTTTCTTTCAGATTTGCACAAACTTTATAAAGCGTCTAACAAAAAATAAAACAAGATGTCCGACTGTTTAAGCTTGGACAAGATAAAGTGAGATGTCATTAAGATTTTTTTTCTGTAAGAAGGTTGTCAGGATTGGTGGCTGTTGTGGTGCTTGGGTGTCTTTCTCTCTCTCTTCCAACAAGGTTGTGAGAGATGTGGGTGCAGCTACCTCATCACTGATAAGACCGTCTACATAAGCTGGATGTGGACTATCCTGCTTTGTCAGGAGATTTGCTCACTCTGGTTTTACGGTGCAAGTTGCACATTTCTCTTCAGTTCCCAGTTTAGTTACAAGTGAATGGTTAAATAGTTTCCTCAGTTAATTGTGTTCTACAGTTCCTTTACTTTGCTTAATAAATTGTTTGTTCTTATTCTGGACTTCACTCTCTCTGCATTTGGGTCCACCATGGAAAACATAACAGAAGCACTGATTAACTAAACAAATGAATTTGTTATCCTGGCCCCAGGGAACCTGTCCAGCTAAGACCTTAGCACATTTTCTCTCTTTGTCCAATTAGCTTGAAGGATTTGGAAAACATATATCTAATTTCCTTAAAAGAAAAAAAAAAAAAAATCAGCATATATGTGAACATATAGGAGTTTTCTGCAGTGCTGCTTTTGTAGAGAGATGGTTTTGGCTCTAATATACAGGAAAATGTGTAATAGTTACCCACAAATGATATTGTTAAAATTCCCTTATGTTTAGTAAAATCATTCCAGAATGATGATTCAGATCTGTGATAATTAAATTAAATAATTGGAAATAAGAGCCTGTAAATCATTGTTGTGAGGTCAGTGTCCCATGGAGTGTGTTATCTCAATTGTTTATTTATTGGCTCAAAGATTGAGAATATCCTGGTCCACCTTCATGTCAGGTCATATTAACAGTTAAACAACACTCACTTGAGAAGCTTTGTGGGTTGTGGGTTGAGCTTTTTGCAGTGTGGTCCACCTCCTGGACTATTTCACACAGACCTAAACAAACCCAAAGTCAAAAAGTAACAAGTTAGGGGCCTCGATCTGCAGCACAGGGGCACAGACAGGTTTAAAGTTTTGAAGTCATGGGAATACTGGATGTTTTTCTCCAGTCCTCCAGTTCTCTCTCCCTGTTGGGGGCTCTGCTGGTCCTGCTTCTCGTCTACTTCATCTCCTCCTTCAGCTCCCAGGAAAATGGGAAGGAGCCTCCAGGACCCAGACCACTTCCCCTGCTGGGAAACCTGTTACAACTGGACCTCAAGAGACCCTACATCTCATTACTAAAGGTGAGGAAGTGACAGGAGTTTATTTTATTTGTTTTGTCTGAACTTGAGGCAGGAACTCTGTTCTCAAAGTTTTCATCTGTTTTCTGCATCATGTCCCTGCTCTTAGTTTTCCAAGAAATATGGGTCAGTGTTCACTCTGTATTTGGGGCCCCGGAAAGTGGTGGTCCTGGCAGGATACAAGACGGTGAAGGAGGCACTTGTCAACCATGCAGATGAGTTTGGAGACAGAGATCCACCTCTAATTTCACGTGAAGTTACTCAAGGAAAAGGTGAGGAAATAAGAACCATAGGTTTTTTAAAATCGATTTAATCATTTTCCAATTATTTCCATGTTTAGTCCATTTTCATAGTGTAGATGCCTGTTGTTGAAATTTAAACTCCTTCTACTCAGGTATTACTTTTTCCAACGGTGATATCTGGAAGGACATGAGACGCTTTGCCATAATAACCCTGAGAGACTTTGGGATGGGCAGGAAGGCATGTGAGGACAAAATCATTGAGGAATCCCACTACCTCACTGATGTGTTAAAGAACTTTAACGGTAAGAATCTCATTATAACCAACTGCATGATAAGCAGCAGTTCAGGTTTTAGAAGAAAATCATCACTTTTATAAATATGTGGTTCTTCTTGTTTCAGGAGAAGCTTTTGATACGACCCAACCAGTGAACCATGCTGTCTCTAATATTATCTGCTCCATGGTCTATGGCAGCAGATTTGAATATGATGATCCAGAGTTTACGTCCATGGTTAATCGAACAAACAGGAACATTCAACTGTTGGGAACCATGTCAATACAGGTTTGTTCTTTTTTTAACTCTATACTAATACATTTTCAATTTAAATAAAATATTAAAAACATTATACATAAGCTTTTGAATCTAAAGAAATCTTTCCATATTTATATTGACATTTCAAAAATGTAGTGTGACCTTAAGAGCTAATGCATATTTATTCTTTGTCAGGTGTACAACATGTTTCCATGGATTGGAAAATGGTTTGCTAACAGGAGAGAATTCCTCAAATTGATGGATTCCCAAAGGAAACAAAACTTAAAGCTGCTCAATCATCTGAAAGAGACACTCAATCCACAGATGTGCAGAGGTTTTGTGGATGCCTTTCTAGTCCACAAGCAACATCTGGAGGTAAAGAAACATAGAATTCATCAAAGTAGATACTGTTGTTTTCCTGGTTCATGTTGTGTTGATCTGCAGCTGAACAGCCTCTGTAGGCTGAGTTAGAAACATGTAGTAAACGCCCTCACACGCCTTCCTAAAGAAATTTTGGATCAGGTAAATAACTGCTGGTTTTCATATGCAGAAATCTGGGTTTACCAACAGTCACTTCCACGATGAAAACCTTTTGACAACAGTCATCAATCTGTTTTCTGCTGGAACTGAAACAACATCAACTACAATCAGATGGGGACTTCTGTGTTTGGCTAAGTATCCAAAAATACAGGGTAAGAGGCTGCTAGTGTGCTTAGATAGACATGATTTTTATTCCAAGCTACACAACAAAAATAAAAATCTAGTGTAAATTGGTCCTTCTGTGGACCCACCACTCGCAGGAGGATCCATAAGGGGCCAGTGCATAGTGGATCGGGCAGTGGTCGAGGATGGGGACCTCTGCGACCCGATCCCTGGATGCTGAAACTGGCTCTAGGGACATGGAATGTCACCTCACTGGGGGGGAAGGAGCCTGAGCTTGTGCGGGAGGTCGAGCGGTACCGACTAGAGATAGTCGGGTTCACCTCCACACACAGCCTGGGCTCTGGAACCCAGGTCCTTGAGAGGGGCTGGACTCTCTTCTACTCTGGAGTTGCTCATGGTAAGCAGCGGCGAGCTGGTGTGGGCTTGCTCATAGCTCCCCAGCTCAGCCGCCACGTGTTGGAGTTTTCCCCCCAGAGTGAAAGGGTCGTTTCCCTGCGCCTTCGGGTCAGGGATAGGTCTCTCACTGTTGTTGTTGGGCCGGACAACAGTGCAGAGTACCCGGCCTTTTTGGAGTCTCTCGGGGGGGTGCTGAAAGGTGCTCCTACCGGGGACTCCATAATTCTGTTGGGGGATTTCAATGCTCACGTGGGCAGTGACGGTGAAACCTGGAGGGGCCTGATTGGGAGGAACGGCCTCCCCGATACGAACCCAAGCGGTGTTCTGTTGCTGGACTTCAGTGCTAGTCACAGTTTGTCCATAACGAACACCATGTTCAAGCATAAGGGTGTCCATCAGTGCGCATGGCACCAGGACGCCCTAGGCGGGGGTCAATGATCGACTTTGTAGTCATGTCATCTGACCTACGGCCGTATGTCTTGGACACCGGGTGAAGAGAGGGGCAGAGCTGTCAACTGATCACCACCTGGTGGTGAGTTGGATCCGCTGGCGGAGGAGGAAGCGGGACAGACTTGGCAGGCCCAAACGTACTGTGAGGGTCTGTTGGGAATGTTTGGCCGAACCCACTGTCAGGGAGGTCTTTAACTCACACCTCCGAGAGAGCTTCTACCAGATCCCGGGGGAGGCTGGGAACACTGAGTCCGAATGGACCATGTTTTCCACCTCCATTGTCGACGCAGCGGCTAGGAGCTGTGGCCGTAAGGTTTCGGGTGCCTGTCGTGGCGGCAATCCCCGAACCCGGTGGTGGACATCGGAGGTAAGGGATGCCGTCAAGCTGAAGAAGGAGTCCTACCAAGCTTGGTTGGCTTGTGGGACTTCCGAAGCAGCTGACAGGTACCGCAGGGCCAAGCATGTTGCAGCCCAGGCGGTGACGGCGGCAAAAACTCGGGTATGGGAGGAGTTTAGTGAGGCCATGGAGAAGGACTACCTGTCGGCCCCAAAGAAATTCTGGCAAACCGTCCGGCGCCTCAGGAGGGGGAAGCAGTGCTCTACCAACACTGTTTACAGTGGAAGTGGGAAGCTGCTGACCTCGACTGGGGATATTGTCGGACGGTGGAAGGAATACTTCGAGGATCTCCTCAATCCCGTCAACACATCTTCCATAAGGGAAGCAGGGGCTGGGGATTCGGGGGCTGATCCATCCATCACCCAAGCCGAAGTCACTGAGGTAGTTCGGCAGCTCCTCGATGGCAAAGCACCGGGGGTGGATGAGGTCCGTCCTGAGTACCTTAGGTCTCTGGATGTTGTTGGGCTGTCATGGCTGACACGCCTGTGCAACATCACGTGGCGTTCGGGGACAGTACCCCTGGACTGGCAGACCGGAGGGTGTGTTCCAACTACAGAGGGATCACACTCCTCAGCCTCCCGGGGAAGGTCTATGCCAGGGTGCTGGAGAGGAGGATCTGGCCGGTGGTCGAACCTCGGATCCAGGAGGAACAATGCGGTTTCTATCCTGGGCGTGGAACCATGGACCAGCTCTACACACTCTCGAGGGTGCTCGAGGGTTCATGGGAGTTTGCTCAACCAGTCCATATGTGTTTTGTGGACTTGGAGAAGGCATTCGACCGGGTCCCTTGTGACATCCTGTGGGAGGTGCTCCAGGAGTATGGGATCCGGGACCCTTTACTGAGGGCTATCCGGTCTCTGTACAAAACAGAGCAGGAGCTTGGGTCGCATTGCCGGTAGTAAGTCAGACCTGTTCCCAGTGCACGTTGGACTCCTGCAGGGCTGCCCTTTGTCACCGGTTCTGTTCATTACTTTTATGGACAGAATTTCTAGGTGCAGCCAGGAGCCGGAGGGATTCCAGTTCGGGGACCACAGGATTTCATCTCTGCTTTTTGCAGATGATGTTGTCCTGTTGGCTCCATCGAGCCAGGATCTCCAGCGTGCGCTGGGGCGGTTTGCAACCGAGTGTGAAGCGGCTGGGATGAGAATCAGCACCTCCAAGTCCGAGGCCATGGTACTCAACCGGAAAAAGGTGGCTTGCCATCTCCAGGCCAGGGGAGAGATCCTGCCTCAAGTGGAGGAGTTTAAGTATCTCGGGGTCTTGTTCACGAGTGAGGGAAGGACGGAACGCGAGATTGACAGACGGATCGGGGCATCGGCAGCAGTAATGCGGTTGGTGTACCGGTCCGTTGTGGTGAAGAAGGAGCTAAGCCGGAAGGCGAAGCTCTCGATTTACTGGTCAATCTACGTTCCTACTCTCACCTATGGTCATGAGCTCTGGGTCATGACCGAAAGAACAAGATCGCGGATACAAGCGGCTGAAATGAGCTTCCTCCGCAGGGTGGCCGGGCGCTCCCTTAGAGATAGGGTGAGGAGCTCGGTCACCCGGGAGGAGCTCGGAGTAGAGCCGCTGCTCCTCCACATCGAGAGGAGTCAGTTGAGGTGGCTCGGGCATCTGTTTCGGATGCCTCCTGGGCGCCTTCCTGGGGAGGTGTTCCGGGCATGTCCCACCGGGAGGAGGCCCCAGAGAAGACCCAGGACACACTGGAGGGACTATGTCTCCCGGCTGGCCTGGGAACGCCTCGGTGTCCCCTCAAAAGAGCTGGAGGAAGTGTCCAGGGAGAAGGAAGTCTGGGTATCCCTGATTCGGCTCCTGCCCCCGCAACCCGGCCCCGGATAAGCGGAAGAAGATAGATAGATAGATAGATAGATAGATAGATAGATAGATGGATGGATGGATGGATAGTTTAAATTGATTTTATCAATTGTTGTTCATCATCCAGACCAGGTGAGGGAGGAGCTGAGCAGGGTGATCGGGAGTCGACAGGTGCAGGTTGAGGACAGGAAGAACCTGCCCTTCACTGACGCTGTCATCCATGAGACTCAGAGACTGGCCAGCATTGCTCCAGTGGCACTTCCTCACAAAACAACCCAAGACGTCATTTTCAAGGGTCATTTCATTAGGAAGGTCAGACTGAGAGAGCAATGATAAAAGTTTTCTGAATTAAACTGCTTTGACAATGTTTTGCAATTGTAATTTCACTAATTCATTTTCAAGGAAGACACATTTTGTTGTTCATGAACTTCTTTACTTTCAAGGTAAAATTGATATCATTTACCATTTAGAAGTGGTATTAAGAAGAATACTATCACCTGTCATATAATCCTTTTGATTTCTGCATTGTGCACAGGGGACCACAGTGTATCCTCTCCTGACATCTGTCCTGTACGATGAGAAAGAGTGGGAGAGACCACATACCTTCTATCCTGCCCACTTCCTGGACAAAGATGGGAAGTTTGTCAAGCGAGATGCCTTCATGCCTTTTTCTGCAGGTTTGGGAGCTCAGACATCACCTCTTCTTCATGTTCGTTTATATGTAGATGATGTGACCTTCTTTCTCTCGTCTGTCTTGCAGGTCGCAGGATTTGTCTGGGAGAGAGTCTGGCCAGGATGGAGCTCTTCATCTTCTTCACCACCCTCCTGCAGCACTTTCGTTTCACTCCTCCACCTGGAGTTTCAGAGGATGAACTGGATCTGACTCCACGTGTTGGATTCAACCGCCACCCTTCACCTCATAAACTGTGTGCTGTCTCCTGTTTGTGAGGAGAGTGGATGTCAGCTGAGATCATTGTAATTTGCACAGTGTAATTCTGCAAACAGTATGTGCAATTTTTACAGAGAAACAGTATTGATTGTTTTTACAGTAAGTTTCAGAGGATGAACTGGATCTGACTCCACATGTTGGATTCACCCTCAACCCTTCACCCCATGAACTGTGCTGTCTCCCTGGTGTGTGGAGGAGTTAAAGAAAAATGCTGCCTGGACCAGCCTCACCTACACACATCTCAGAAGCAGTGAAATACCTAAAAATGTTCACAAATGTCTTGTTTTGAATGTAAATTCATGGATATGTTAGATTTTAAAAGGATTTGTGTCCAGTCAATTGGGCTTTTTCATCATCTGCATTTGTGCCAAAAAAGCAGAATTGTCCTGAAAACATTTTTGCTTGATAAGAAACATGCTAGAGACAGAACATGCAAATTTAATTTACTCTCTATATTTTAAAAGCAAACATTTAAAAGTATAAGTGTTTCTTTCAGATTTGCACAAACTTTATAAAGCGTCTAACAAAAAATAAAACAAGATGTCCGACTGTGTAAGCTTGGACAAGATAAAGTGAGATGTCATTAAGAATTTTTTTCTGTAAGAAGGTTGTCAGGATTGGTGGCTGTTGTGGTGCTTGGGTGTCTTTCTCTCTCTCTTCCAACAAGGTTGTGAGAGATGTGGCTGCAGCTACCTCATCACTGATAAGACCGTCTACATAAGCTGGATGTGGACTATCCTGCATTGTCAGGAGATTTGCTCACTCTGGTTTTACAGTGCAAGTTGCACATTTCTCTTCAGTTCCCAGTTTAGTTACAAGTGAATGGTTAAATAGTTTCCTCAGTTAATTGTATTCTACAGTTCCTTTACTTTGTTTAATAAATTGTTTGTTCTTATTCTGGACTTCACTCTCTCTGCATTTGGGTCCACCATGGAAAACATAACATAAGTACTGACTAACTAAACAAATGAATTTGTTATCCTGGCCCCTGGGAACCTGTCCAGCTAAAACCTTAACACATTTTCTCTCTTTGTCCAATAAGCTTAAAGGATTTGGAAAACATATATCTAATTTCCTTAATAGAAAAAAAAAAAATCAGCACAGCAAAATCAGTATATATGTGAACATATAGAAGGAGTAGCCAATTCTCTCATTTCTTCCTCATGTTTGATAGGCTGTTGGGAAGCTGTCTGAAATCCTGTTCGGACCCACTGCTTAAGTTCTGTCTGGGCTGCTCCTACCACTGAGTCTGTGTAGATGTTAATCCTTTTCCCTTTTCCCCATTTGAGTGCTTCGATCACTGCTTTCAGTTCAGCTAGCTGGGCCGATGGTCTTTCCCTAAGCCTTTCTGCCTTAAGAATCTCAAATCCCTCTTCTGTCTCCCTGATAACTGCATATCCTGCCTTCAGTCCCTCAGTGGGATGCCTGTAACAGCATCCATCTGTAAAAACTGTCTCCGCTTCTCCTTCTATCTCTATACTGCTAAGATCTGGCCTGATTTTGATCTCCCTGATTATTCTTTCCTCACACTGGTGGGGCTCACCCTCCATCATCTGTTCTGCCATGTTAATGCCCTCATGTGTGTAGGTGATGTGAGGACTGACTAAGATTTTCGCTATCCTACTCTGTCTCAAAGACGTCATGGTGAAGGCAGCCGAATTAACAAATGAGACCACACTGTGCGTCGTTAAAACGGTAAGCGCATGTCCCATTACGATGTGTGCAGTTTTCTGGATGACCTTTGCCACTCCTGCCGCATGCCTGGTACATGGTGGATGTCGTTTTTCCATGTTATCGAGCAGAATACTGACGTACATAAGTACTTTTCTACTCCCCCTTTGTTTCTGGAACAGAACACCATTTACCGTGTGTTCAGCTTCAGAAACATCCATAAAGAACGGCTGAGAGTAGTCTGGAATAGCCAAATCAGCAGCACGTGACAAAGCTCCTTTGAGGTCAATAAAGGAGCGTTCGGCAGATTCATTCCAATCAAGGGGTGCTGTTAAATTTTTAGGTCCCGCTTGCTGGACCATAGCACGCAAAGGAGCCGTATGCTCACTGTATGCCGGGATGAAATGACGGCTGAACCCTGTAAGGCCCAGAAAGGATAACATCTGTTTAACTGTCATGGGCTTGGGATGATGAAGAATGGAAGTTCGATGCTGGGGCGACAGCGCTGAGCCAGACGCAGATATCAAACGGCCTAAAAAAGAAACCTGCAACTTAGATTTACTGACTTTAAAGCCAATATCATGGAGCTTAAGCAGCATGCGACGCGTGCCTTCCAGGCAGTCCTCAGGAGTGGCAGCGGCCAAAAGCAAATCATCAACATATTGAACCGTTAGGTGGAAGCTGCAGACCTTCCATGAGCTGACGCAACGCATGATTGAAAAGGCCAGGTGACAAGAGAAAACCCTGTGGGAGTCTGGTGTATTGCAGCCGTTCGCCTCGGAACGTAAATGAAAAAATGTCACGACATTCTTCTGCCAATGGCAAACAGAAAAAGGCATTTGCCAAGTCAATACAAGAGAACCACTGATACTCGGGGGATAGTGATGCCAAGGCAGTGTAAGGATTTGGAACGGGGACAGTTGGTGTCGTCAGTAACGCATTAATTCTCCGCAAATCATGTGCCATTCGAAACTTACCTGTCCCCTGTTTTTCTACCGGGAGTATTGGGGTGTTCCAGGCCGCAGTGGAAGGCTCCAATACTCCAACACGCTTTAACCCGTCAATCGTTTCGGCGATACCTTCTTCAGCAACTGGTTTATGCGGATACTGAGGTTGCCAAATGGGAAATGTGTCTTTAACTGAGAAGGAGATAGGCTCCAACTCATGACAGAAACCCACGTCCGTGGGACCCGTCGACCATAATGAAACAGGCAGTTCCTGTAACATCTGGGGAACGAATTCATGATCAGATTTTTCCCTGCCATGATGGCGAGTGATGGTTTGATGTTCCAATAAGACCTGATCTCTGGCTTCCCGATTAATTTTGTAAGCGTTGTGAGATGGAGAGAACCACACGTCCGGCAACTGGGTGGGAGCCCAGTCCATGGCCGACAGCAGGGTTTTAGTCATTGGGCCCAAATCTTTAGCCTGATGTTCGGGATGCAGCAAGAGAGACACATGTGGGCAAGCCTCATGCCCCATTTCATACCATACCTTTTGGTCCTCGTTAAGCTCCACCACTCCAACCACACCCTCTGTTCCCACAAAAATCGACGTGGTTTTAATATCCCACATTTTACCTTCCAACTTGGAGTCAAAAATGGACTGATACCAATCCGTCTGGTTTCGATCATAGAAAAGAGTCACATGCAGGGGGTCCGTTGGAGGAGCGTAGGGCGCTATTAGAGAGATCCAGGGCTTCCAGGACGAGAACAGGGAGAATAGTCCACCCCCTTTGGGGGTTTCAGGTCGTAATAAGCCCCAATATATGTCCGCCCCTGGATGGGGCACTTGTGTGGCCCGGTCTTCCACCAATAGCCACTGTCCATTACTCATCAATCCATTCACAGAGCAGTTATGTGAATCACCATTTGGAAAAGTCACAACCACTCCCTCCTGGGAGCACAAAACTGAAGCTCCCAATTTAATAAGCAAGTCTCTTCCCAGCAGGTTAGTGGGGGAGTGTTCAGAACAGACAAACTGATGTGTGTGCGTCTGTGTCGCCACTGAGACACGAAGAGGAATGGTAAGTGGCAGCTTTGTTGGTACCCCAGAGAAATCTACTAGGTCAACAGCTTTTGATGACATCTCCGTACGCTCCACCTTGGTGTTTAAGGTGGAGTAGGTGGCCCCTGTGTCCACTAAAAAAGGCAGCTGTTTATCCTCGACCTGGACTGTGATCATTGGGTCTGCCCTCCCAATGTCAGGTCTTCTCTGTGGGCCTCGTCAATACAGGTTCCCCTCCCCTTGGCTGAGGGGATATTGTCCTACTGGACCAGGTGGTGCCATGTTCGGGTTAGGAGCCTGATGTGTAGCTCTGGGTGGACCTCCACGCCCACGGCCTCTGTTTCCTCTCTGCGGGCCGCCTGGAGGACGTTGGTAATACATTGGGCACTCTCTGATGATGTGACCGGGTTGGCCACAACCATAACATATCAGGCCACTGCCTCGCCCTGTTTCGCCCATGAACCATCCTCTTGGGACGCCCCCGTATCCTCCCGCGAATCCCCCACACGGTGCGTAGCCATAATTTATTGGATAATTCACTGCTGGATAATTCACTGGTGGAGGGTGGTGGTGTGGCGATGGAACCCAAGGAGGAGCTGGGAACTGGTCAGGAGTTTCAGCATGCACTGGAGCAGGCTGTTGCACCAGTTGTTTGGCTTTTTTGTCTTTGTGTTTCTCCTGATTAACCTCCTGCCTGGCTTTTCCCAGCTGTAACTTCAACAATTGCTTTTTCAGCTCCTCGACCTCCAAATTCTCCTGATCTTCCTTATCCTGCACCCTCTGCAGGTGATGGAGAAAATGCCTTTCCCAGACAGCTGAGTTACTCCCAGGTATATCAGGATTATCTGCCATGCTGTCTCTCACGGACTTAGGGGCTCCTCCCAGCACCGCCTTCTGGAAAAGTTCCTCCTGAATTTTCTCTGAATGTGGATGAACCCCCACGGAGTTAGTCCATTCGTCTTTACATCGATTAAGATATGTAGTTGGCCTCTCACCTGCTTTAGGGGCAAATGTGAGAAGGTGCGCAGCCCCCGCCGGGGCTGGGAACTTTACACGCATTGCTTTCCCAATTTGAGTGGCCAACTCAATAAATGGGGTGCAGTCTGGTGAGTGGATGCATCCAGCACTTTCTTCAATTTGACTGACATCCCAAACTGAGAGTACCTGTCCCATCAGAGCTCTCCAGTCACCTAAGGCCACTTTTTGTCCCTGTGTAATTTGTTCAAACTTATTTAACCACTTACCTCCTCCCTCTGTAGGATGTGGGAGTTTTTCCACTATTCCATTCATATCCGCAAATGACCATGGTCTGTACTGGTGCCTTCCCCCTTTCATCAAGAGGGGCGCTTGTATGAGTGGGGCTGGAGCATGGCTTCTCAACAGATATATGGGTGCTTGCTGTGGCTCATGCACCTGCAGCTGACCTCTCAGGGTGACCCCCACCCCATCTTGCCCATTCTCATTCTCCACTACATCTTCCTCATCTATCCCTAAGTCAATCAATGTCTCTCCCTCTCTATCCCACAGATCCTGTCTCTCCTTACGTTCCCTATCCTGTCCTGAAATGGCTCCACCTTCTTTTGACTTACTGTTCCCTCGTCCCTTACACTGGCCTTATTCTCACTCCCTCTGCGTCGGCCCTCCGTCTCTAATGGTGTAGATGTCTGACTCCCTGCCTCCATCTTCCACTGCTCTAAGTCTCCCAATAAATACCCAGTGTCTTCCCTTTCTTCCTCCACATCTAACTCTCCTCCCCTTATCCGCCAGACCGGGGCCTGGACAGGAGGCGGTGGTGGGGGCGCTTCAGGCAGGGACGGACGAGCCTCCATATTCTTTCTGTTCTTCGCACACTTACCTGTCTCCTTCTTATCACCCACTGCCGTCCGAGCCTGCATCGCTCTCACCGCAAGTGCCATATTATGCACCATCAGTCTGTGAGCTTCCTTTTCCTCCATTTCCTTCTTCCACTTCCTCTTCATCATCATTCCACTTGCTGTTGTCTTCTTTAGTTCTTCCACTTCCCTCAATGCTCTCTGATCCTCCTGCATCAGGAGGGCGGCCAGATCCGCAAAATCCTCGTCATGCAATCCATACTTACTGATCACTTCCTCATATTTCTGCTGATACTTACCTTTTTGTTTTTTCCGTTCCTGTTCGGGAATACCACTCAATAATTGATTACGTGCCTCTACCCATTGCCACTTAAGAGTGACACACCAGCCTCCTTCTCCTCCACATTCTCTAATTCTTTCGTCATCCACCATTATATACAGCAGTGACAGCCAACCGGTTTGTATGGAGTACACCCGAGCAACCGGCCCAACTGAGTACTACTTCTCTCGACCACAAGACCACTGCTTCGTTAGCACCGTTAGGTTTCCACAAATGATCTCAGGCGGCTTTTCGTACTCAGGACACTGTCACTGTACACAATACACACGGTACATATACATATACACCAAAAAAAAAAAACCCCAAAACAAACAACTACTTATTTATACTTACCAAGAAATTGAAATAAACCTTTAATCTTTATATTCTCTTATGCCTTTACTTTACCTTCACCACTTACCAGCTCTTATGGAGCCGTAAATACTATGCTTTTAGCGTGTTCAATTAGGGTCTTTAGGGGCGAACCAACACTCCCCAGAGGCACCCTTCCTCGGGACTTTATCCTGTACGTCTACAGGAATGGACTCCAACCTTACGGTCCTAGTTAAAAATTCAGGTGGACCCTATCCCACCAGGGACTTAACCCAGCGGTTTTCTCCTCCCGTCGGATTCGATGGCAGCCACGCCGGAGGGTAATAGTTTAATTAATTTGTTTTTTTTTTTCTTTTTTTCTTTTTTCTTCACAACATAACTTTTTCTCTTATAGTTAAAACTTATATACTTCTCCTTTTACTTTTAATTTCTTATTCGTCTTGGGGTTTTTACTAATTTATTCAGTGTTTTAAAATTTAGACAGACGTGTGATTTACTATTGACACCGTTCAATTTAGTTTGTTCAATAGCAGACTTTTGAAAGAAAACAGGCGTCTGCTTACCTTTCTAAGTAGTCCCGGGACCGGTGTCAAAAGCAGTCGTCCGTCTGTTTCACCGACCAGTCCTCCGTGATCAATCACGCTCGGGGTCACCAACTTGTTGGAACTTGTATTTTCTCCCTCAGTTCCGCGTGTTCGTTTGATTGATGAAACGGAGGAGATGAATATGGTCTCAAATAAGCCGTTTAATAAAACACACTGAATAAAGCAGTTACAGAGCTCCGGGTCAAACTTTTCCTAGCCAATAACAGTCTCTGTCAGGGCACGAAGTAGAAAAGTACTTATGTACATCAGTATTCTGCTTGATAACATGGAAAAACGACATCCACCATGTACCAGGCATGCGGCAGGAGTGGCAAAGGTCATCCAGAAAACTGCACACATCGTAATGGGACATGCGCTTACCGTTTTCACGACGCACAGTGTGGTCTCATTTGTTAATTCGGCTGCCTTCACCATGACATCTTTGAGACAGAGTAGGATAGCGAAAATCTTAGTCAGTCCTCACATCACCTACACACATGAGGGCATCAACATGGCAGAACAGATGATGGAGGGTGAGCCCCACCAGTGTGAGGAAAGAATAATCAGGGAGATCAAAATCAGGCCAGATCTTAGCAGTATAGAGTTAGAAGGAGAATTGGCGGAAGTACTGATGGGACCACAAGCGGTGGCCATCATCAAATGTAAGGGACATGACAGGGCCACAACCAGAGTAGCGTGGGGGAATCAGAGAGCAGATGAGGAGGCTAAGAGAGTGGTAGGTTATCAAGTACACATGATGGTTCTCACTTCAGGGAGGGGGGTAACGGACATTCTGCCCCCGCTGACCAGCGCCCTGATTGAAGAAGCACAACAGGAAGCCTCCCCGTTGGAAAAATCAGTATGGAAACACAGAGGAGCAACAGAAAATGGAGGACTATGGAGAGCACCGGATGGAAGATTGGTTTTGCCACCAAAACTAAAAGACAGCGTTTTGACTATCTTTCACATTGGTGGCATCCGTTTCTTCCAGACATGACTCGGCAGTACGTCCAGGCTTGTGACATCTGCCGAGGACATAATGTAAAGCCTACAGTAAGACCACAGGAAGGCACTTTTCCCATTAATACAGGACCAGGAGACGAGGTAATTATTGATTTCACATATATGGGAGAACGAGTGGAAGGTAAGAGATATTTGTTGGTCCTGGTGGATGCCTACACAGGTTGGCCAGAGGCATGGTCGGCAAAGAGTGAAGACAGCAAAACTGTTATCAAATGTTTGACTAACCATTACATTCCACAGCATGGGTTTCCTAGGAAGGTCAGGTCTGACAATGGAACTCACTTTAAAAATGAGGACCTGAGAAGGGTTGAAGCAATGCTAGGCTTAAAGCATGCATTTGGCACTGTGTATCATCCACAATCGCAGGGAAAAGTGGAGCGCATGAACCAAACTCTGAAAACTAAATTGGCTAAAATCTGTGCACAGACAAAACTTAATTGGATACAAGCGCTCCCTATAGACCTACTAGGCATAAGGGGGGCTGTAAATCGGGTTACAGGGTTCACTCCATATGAATTGTTCACAGGGCGCCAGCTCCCGGGACCAGGAGCTGGACTAAGGTTTGAGGAGCCTCCTAGGAGAGGCTATAGGCCGTATTATGATCAACTAAAGGCTCTTGTCTCAGCTTTCTCCACACAGATCACAGAAGCAGCAAAGGGAACAGGACGCTGCTGGACGGGACCGTTCAGAGTGGTGGAGAGGACATCTCATGCAGTGAGACTGCAAGGGAAAGGTGATGTATGGTATCACTGGAGTATGTGCACACCAGCAGAGGAGCCAGGTAAACAATTAAGTGACATCAAAGAGGCTCTTGGTGCTGAGGCAAACACAGAAGGGGACTCAAAATCATAGGTGAGAAGGTTTGAAGTTTGTTGTTTCAGCGACGGACAGAGACACGGAGTGAAATAAGACTTTGAGTCCGGAAAGACTGTTTGCTAAACCATACCGCCAGCATTTTTATTCTGATTTTATGGTTTTATATCTTTATACTTTATATTTTTTGCTACATTTGTATTGCCTGCTTTTTCTATAATCGAATCAGTGTGTTTTTATTAATCTTACAGTAGGGCAGCATGGATCTGCCATATAAGAAAATAACCATAGTTGCCGTACTAGGTCTTAGCCTAATGATAGTGTTGGGAATATTTTCTTGGGAGAAACATGAGAGTGACCAGACCACTGAGACGAGAGGTAAGAGATCTGTGAAAATCAGTGATTACTGTTTGCTCAATTACGGAGGGATTGAGCTGACGTATGTCAGGGGCTCTCCGGCTACTGTTCAGTTTGACCTGTGTTCTGTCATCTTCTGCGGCAGGTACCCGGCGGCGTGGAGAGGGTATGATCTTTATCTGTGTGGCTACTATGGTTTTAATGATATGTGTCTTCGTAATCAGGATTCTCCTAGCATGTGTCCAACTTGGGGGGTGGTAGCAGCTTCCACTGATCCACATTGGTTACCCTCCACTCCCGGTGGCATGGATCCACGGTGGCAGAGTAAGATCAGATTTTTCCGCAATAATGGAGCCCACGACAAAAATCCAGTGGGGCTCACTATTGGCCAGTCGTTCACTTACCCCTTTTTAGAGGGCCAGGGACAGAGATATGTCTATTTGGTCCTCGGAGTGGATGTTTCTGGCACCGATACAATGGGCGTCATTAAAATTAATCTGATAGACCCTCCTCCACTTAACCAGGCCCACATCACGACACCGGCAGTTCCATCAGGTAAGCCTGCAGCTGACACAGAAATTGAGGTACCAGGTACAGTCCTGGTGTTAGATTACAGTAAAATTACCACTACTGATGTAGTCCAAGTGGCAACTGGGTATGGGGATAAAAATTTATGGTTGGATTGGTTAATTGGTACAGTTAAAGAAAGAGGGATGGGGGATTGTGTGGCCTGTTCTGCACCTAGGCCAATTCTTTTTACAGAGCCTGCACCTTTGTACCCAGATGTTGACCAGTGGGGCTTTCATTGTATGTTGGCACTCACTAAGGATGCCTCACCCATTAAGTGCACTACCCTAGCGGCAATCTTTCCACCTATTTTGAATGATACTAGGGCGCCGACTTTCACTCCAAAAGCAGCTAATTATACATGCTTTGTTTCTAGTCAATCAGGAATTCCATTGGGTCATCTGCCGGTCTCATGGTGTGGGAGGAACATCACGGTAAATGCTACATTGTTGGGGTCATGGGCCCGAGGTGACTTGTACTGGTTCTGTGGTGGAGGTAGGTTACACGTCCGTTTGCCCTCATCTTGGCAGGGCACCTGTGCTATGGTTCGTTTAGGGGTTCCAGTAGCACTAATTGGACATGTTAATAATGCTTCTAAGTTTCCCCTAGGTCTCACTCACGTCCAGCGGCACTCACCCAGAGACGACGACGAAACGTCCTCCTCTCTGGGCAATGTATGCCTGACTTCGATCTCACCCAGGGCAGCCCCACATACATTGATGCAATTGGGGTTCCAAGGGGGGTACCTGATGAATTCAAATTGGCAGACCAAGTGGCGACAGGGTTTGAAAATTTACCTATAATTTCAGCATTCTTTCCAGTCACCCCCAACAAAAATGTAGACCGCATCAATTATGTACATTACAATCTGCTACGATTAACTAACATTACCAGGGATGCGATTGAGGGCCTCGCAGAGCAATTAGGTCCCACTTCCCTGATGACAGTACAGAACAGAATGGCACTGGATATGTTATTGGCTGAAAAAGGGGGTGTATGTTCTATGTTTGGGGGTCAGTGTTGTACTTTCATTCCTAACAATACAGCTCCAGATGGATCCGTTGCTAAGGCTCTGGCGCGCTGAGGGCCCTGTCGAGGGAGATGCAGGAACAATCAGGTATTAATGACCCATTGGATGATTGGTTCAGTCGCATGTTTGGTAAATGGAAAACTGCAATAGTTTCTGTTCTTCTTTCTCTCACTGGTATGGTCACTGCTCTGGTATTGTGTGGCTGTTGTTGTATCCCCTGTATTAGATCTCTTTGTCACAGACTCATCGTGACTACCATTGAGGGTCAGCAGGTGGCTCACCAGTTGCCCCTGCTTACTCCGAAGGGGGAGGTGATGATGTTTGAGGAGGAAGATGTCACAATGGCTGTACAATAAAATTTCCATATTTGTGGGTTGGTCTGTCGGAGGAGAGACCAAAAGGGGGAATTGTGGGAATCGTTACTTCTATTACATTACAGCTTAAGGTATAACTTCTATTATATTACAGCTCAAGATTCCTTCTATTACATTACAGCTTAAGGTATAACTTCTATTATATTACAGCTCAAGGTACAAGGTAGTATTAGCTTACATTTTGGTAGTATTAGCTTACATTTATCATATTATGGATTTTAAGGCATTATTACAGTATAATCATGAAGCATTCTAGTAGGTGTGAAACAGTAGTAGTTTAGACATGGACTTGTTTTTCAGTAATTGCAGGGTTTCCCACGGGATGAGAAGTAAATTAGACATAACATCAGATAGGATGTGTCTGGTGTTTTGGTTGTTGAACTCTGTCTTACAGGGCAGGTTGACCTCTGCCAGGAGGCATAGCAACAGGGGGATACCTCGGGACATCCCAACGTTTTCAACCTATGGGAGAAGAACACGCCAGCTTCCTAAAGATTGCACATTTCATTCTGTAATATTATCACCGGGTTAAGGGAAAAATAGTTTGTCAGACTTCGTGCCCTGACAGAGACTGTTATTGGCTAGGGAAAGTTTGACCCGGAGCTCTGTAACTGCTTTATTCAGTGTGTTTTATTAAACGGCTTATTTGAGACCATATTCATCTCCTCCGTTTCATCAATCAAACGAACACGCGGAACTGAGGGAGAAAATACCAGTTCCAACAAGTGCTGCTTTGGTAGAGAGATGGTTTTGGCTCTAATATGCAGGAAAATGTGTAATAGTTACCCACAAATGATATTGTTAAAATTCCATTATGTTTAGTAAAATCATTCCAGAATGATGATTCAGATCTGTGATAATTAAATGAAATAATTGGAAATAAGAGCCTGTAAATCATTGTTGTGAGGTCAGTGTCCCATGGAGTTTCAAGATGTACATGTGTTATCTCAATTGTTTATTTATTGGCTCAAAGATTGAGAATATCCTGTTCCACCTTCATGTCAGGTCATATTAACAGTTAAGTTAAGCAACACTTACTTGAAAAGCCATAAAGGGAATGAGGGGGGTTGGGGGCTGAACTTTTTGCAGTGTGGTCCACCTCCTGGACTATTTCACACAGACCCAAACAAACCCAAAGTCAAAAAGTAACAAGTTAGGGGCCTCGATCTGCAGCACAGGGGCACAGACAGGTTTAAAGTTTTGAAGTCATGGGAATACTGGATGTTTTTCTCCAGTCCTCCAGTTCTCTCTCCCTGTTGGGGGCTCTGCTGGTCCTGCTTCTCGTCTACTTCATCTCCTCCTTCAGCTCCCAGGAAAATGGGAAGGAGCCTCCAGGACCCAGACCACTTCCCCTGCTGGGAAACCTGTTGCAACTGGACCTCAAGAGACCCTACATCTCATTACTAAAGGTGAGGAAGTGACAGGAGTTTATTTTATTTGTTTTGTCTGAACTTGAGGCAGGAACTCTGTTCTCAAAGTTTTCATCTGTTTTCTGCATCATGTCCCTGCTCTTAGTTTTCCAAGAAATATGGGTCAGTGTTCACTGTGTATTTGGGGCCCCAGAAAGTGGTGGTCCTGGCAGGATACAAGACAGTGAAGGAGGCACTTGTCAACCATGCAGATGAATTGTGGTTTCATGGTTTTCTTTGTGTGTACATGTGTGATCATATTGGATAATCTGTACATATATATATATACATACATATACATATATATATATATATATATATATATATATATATATATATATATTATATAATAAACGTTTCAAAAAATGCGCCGTTCTGAATGGCAGCAACTCTGAGTATCTCCTGTGTTTTTTTCTTACAATGTGTACTAGCTCAAGTAGAGAGGAACTGTTGGCCATGTCGAAGACTGGACACAAAGTAACTCACCCAGTCCCAGCTATGCTGAGGAGACAGTTTCGTGGAAGCTAAAGGCTAAGAGGAAGCTTCTGCACACAAGGTCTATATATCGGCTGAAGATAGACCATGGCTAAGACCAAGGATAGACCAAGACTAAGAGGAACAACAGAAGGTGGAGATACAAGCCTTTTCTGCCCTCTGTGCTCATGGGGAATGTTAACTCACTGCATAACAAGTGTGATGAGCTGGAAGCGCTTGTGAGGAACCAGCGGCTGTACAGGGACTGCAGTTAGATATGTCTTTCTGAGTCCTGGCTGAACGACAACATACCGGACTCATGTGGATATACCTGACTTCACAGCTGTATGAGCAGAAGGACGAAAGGTGGGAGAGTAATCCTACTTTTCAATCAGAAATGAGTTAACGCCCGAAATGTGAAAGAGAGGGTCTCCTGTCTGGACATTGAACCGGTCTCAGTTGGTTTCCGCCCATACTATTGTCGTATTTTTTGAAGAATACTTCTGTACTCGTGAGTTCTCTGAACACGAACACTTTTATTATTCTCCAGCCCACCATTCTACACTGTCACCCCTCAATGTCCCCCTCGCTACTCTACTCCCATTGGTTCCTCCTTACACTTAGTCATATATATGTGCCATTATACACAACACCACAACTATGTGCCAAGGGAGATCACATACATAGTCGCCATTGTTGTTTACATTCCACCGAAGGCGGTGCCTGCAACGGCGCGTGACGTCATACATGATGCCGTTGCTAGGAGGAGCAGTTGGGGGTTGGGTGCCTTGCTCAAGGGTCTCTCAAGGGTTGTTGTAGAATCTGCACTGTGGGAAAATACATTGTACAGGATTTAACATACCAGGTTTTGCAGTAAACATTGACTTTGTTTTTGTTGTGTTCAACCCTGTGTGGGCCGGAGAGGAGAGAGTTTTCAAAGTTTGACCCTCCTCCTGGGCTGTATCACATGTGAACAGTTATCACAAGCCCTAAAGCAAAACGGCTTTGTCTGCGTGAGTTGGCAGCACAAGCACACAGACAGGTTTAAAGTCATGGGACTACTGGATGTTTTCCTCCAGTCCCCCAGTTCTCTTTCCCTGTTGGGGGCACTGGTGGTCCTACTTCTCGTCTACTTCACCTCCTCCTCCTTCAGCTTCAGCTCCCAGAAAAATGGGAAGGAGCCTCCAGGACCCAGACCACTTCCCCTGCTGGGGAACCTGCTGCTGCTTGATCTGCAAAGAACCCACGACACATTAGTGACGGTGAGAATTTGGCTGCAGGTTGTTGAAAGTGAGCTCATTTGTTTCAGATGAGTGTTGATTCAATCGTTTCCTTTTTCTTTTCTATGTGTTGTGAAGGAAATCGACATAATGTTACTGTGTCATGCAAACTGTAGAGTCTGTATTAGGCTACTCCTGCTGCTGACAAATACAATTTACAGCCTCCATGGACTTTGGCCATATACTCACTGTAACCAGGCAGCATTCACATAAAATGCTCATTACAAAAACAAGTCTCCACTTGCCCCCGTGGACATCAGTTAAAAATTGGCCTCTGGGCTGCAGGAAAAATGCGGTGGTTGACTGATATTCATTTCATCAACATGTTAGGAAGACCATAAAAGGAGATCGAGGACATCATTTTAAACAGTTACTGGGCACAGTGCAGCATCTTGCTAGATAAAGCTGCACAGCATTACAGCAAGAGACTGACTGGTGACTGTGTTGACAGACTGGTCCTGTGCCAACTACCAGTTTATCAGAAGTTCAGTGCTTCCATCCTCTGAGTCTTCTTGCTCATGTGTTTAAATGTGCAGGACCCCAAAATGCAAAACACCAAAAAAAAAAAGAAAAAGAAAAAAGATTTGCACAAAAGCATCTGCTAAATACAACGCAATGTAAAAATAATTCAGTACACATTTAATACGGTTTAACAATTATGCAGTTTTGTCATTTGCCTGCTCTCAGCTTTCCAAGAAATATGGATCAGTGTTTACCGTCTATTTCGGACCCAACAAAGTGGTGGTCCTGGCAGGATACAGGACGGTGAAGGAGGCACTTGTCAACCACGCTGATGAGTTTGGAGAGCGAGAACCACCACTGACTGTAAAGGAGACAAAACGAGAGTATGGTAAGGGACTGTTTCTACTCTAAATTTATCAGTGGTATCATGTTTATAGCCGTCAACCATACTCTGTTACTTGTGAATATATTTTATTCAAATGTTTTCATCTCAGGGGTTATATGGTCCAATGGTGACTGCTGGAAAGAGATGAGACGTTTTGCTTTAGTGAACCTGAAAGACTTTGGGATGGGCAGGAAGGCATGTGAGGACAAAATCATTGAGGAATCTCACTACCTCACTGATGTGTTAAAGAAATTTAAAGGTTCTTACAACCAACTGTACGATAAACAACATTTCAGCATTTAAAGAAAATCATCATTTCTATTCATATTTTTTTAACTTCTTTTCCACGTTTCAGGAGAAGCGTTTGATACGACTCAACCATTGAACTATGCTGTTTCTAATATTATCTCCTCCATGGTCTATGGCAGCAGGTTTGAATATGATGATCCAGAGTTTATATCAATGGTCAATCGACTAAACAGATTTGTTCAAATTCTGGTTTCCCCAGCGATGCAGGTATCAGAACACTAGACTTAAATGTTATTGTCAAAACTGAATATCTCTTTTTGGAATTTTACCTGGAGAAATGTCCAATTACGATCAGTTCCAACATGTTCTCCAACAGTTCTATACCATGTTCCCAAGTATCGGAAAGTGGATCTGTCCTGTTAGGGAAGAATTCAGGAAGCTGGTTGATGCCAACAGGAAACGGCACTTAAAGCTGGCCAGTCGTTTGAAAGAAACCCTCAACCCAGAGGAGTACAGAGGGTTTGTGGACGCCTTTCTGGTTCACCAAAAACAGCTGGAGGTTAGAAATCCTGTCACCTGTCTGAGCTGAGATTAACTTTATTTATTTGTATTTACTTTTGAACTGTAACTTGACGTTGTGTATATATATATATATATATATATATATATACACACACACACATACATATACACACACACTTGTACTTGGGTAAGAGGTAAAATTATGCAGTCTGACATACTACATTTCCAAATGAACCCTGTCTCTGAACTTACAATCTCCTTTGCCTTTGAAAAAGACTTTATGTCTTAAGGTGTAGTTGAGCATAATTGCCAGATACTTAGGCTTGTTATTAAATTAGGAAAAAAGCAATTAAATAATAAAAACTGCTTCCAAACTAACACATTCACAGTAATGTATCATACTCGAACATCTGATATGTGTGCACAGGATTCTGGGATTACTGACAGTCACTTCCACAATGAAAACCTTTTGATGACAGTCGCAAATCTGTTTGGTGCTGGCACAGAAACAACATCAACTACACTGCGATGGGCACTTCTGCTAATGGCCAAATATCCAAAGATACAGGGTAAGGAGCTGGAGAAGTTTACTGCTTTTATGCATTAACATAAAGTCTAAGATATTTGGTTAAATGACACAAAATTACATGAAATTACCATGAAAACCATCAGAAAGCCTTGAAGTGCTAAATTGTGCTAGTTTCGATCCTAAAATTTCTGAAATTTGTTCTCACTGCATGTCCCAGACCAGGTGCAGGAAGAGCTGAGCAGGGTGATCGGGACTCGACAGGTGCAGGTTGAGGACAGAAAGAACCTGCCCTTCACTGACGCTGTCATCCATGAGACTCAGAGACTGGCCAACATCGCCCCAATGGCTCTTTCTCACAGGACCAGCAAGGACGTCATTTTTGAGGGTTACTTCATTAAAAAGGTCAGTAAAAGAGTCAGTAAAACTATTATTTACGAGCAAATTATATTTTAAAAAAAACAGAAACAGAAACTAGAGGTTCTATTAAAGGTTTTGCACCACATATTAAGGCAGTGGTTTCCACTCCTGGTCCTCAAGGCCCCCTGTCCTGCTTGTTTTCCAAGAATTCTTGCCCTCCATATTAAAAATATTTTTCTGTATCGTGGACAGGGGACCACAGTGATTCCTCTCCTGACATCTGTCCTGTACGATGAGAAAGAGTGGGAGAGACCACATACCTTCTATCCTGCCCACTTCCTGGACAAAGATGGGATGTTTGTCAAGCGAGATGCCTTCATGCCTTTTTCTGCAGGTTTGGGAGCTCAGACATCACCTCTTCTTCATGTTCGTTTATATGCAGATGATGTGACCTTCTTTCTCTCTTCTGTCTTGCAGGTCGCAGGATTTGTCTGGGAGAGAGTCTGGCCAGGATGGAGCTCTTCATCTTCTTCACCACCCTCCTGCAGCACTTTCGTTTCACTCCTCCACCTGGAGTTTCAGAGGATGAACTGGATCTGACTCCACGTGTTGGATTCACCCTCAGCCCTTCACCTCATAAACTGTGTGCTGTCTTGCGTATATGAGGAGGAGGCCAACTTTAAGCAGAGTAATTCTCAGAACAAAACTGTGTGTTTGATTTCTATGGAGAAACATGTAACCCCCCAGCAATTTCATAAAACTAATGTTTCCCCTCTTAACTGCACATATAAATTTGTGCTAAGAGAATTTATGTTAATTTGCTGTTCATATTGCTGCTTTGTGCAGAAACAGCAGATTAACACCAGATTCCTAGGCACAGTAAACCAGACTGGCCAGAATCAAACTGTCAACCCCACTTGAACAGCAAAAACACACCCAACACTGACATTTCTGACCCTGACATGGTGCTGCTTTATGAGACACAATTGGGCGATAGGTCACTCAACACCCACGTAGCTAATTAAACAGGTCTGGATGGGTGGCCATTAAAATAAACAGCAGGAGTGGAAGGAGGGAAAGAAAATGGACAAATCAAGCAAGCAGAAAATGAAGATCATAAATATTTTATAAATAGAGTAAAAGAGCAGCTCAGTGATTACAGACTTCATACAACTACAGGTGGTGCAACCAAAAGCTTTGTATAACAGATATATGCATATGTGCAGCAGCACTCTGAAAAACCAGCAGAACTCTCCTTTAATGCAGAGCTCAGCTGAAAAACTGGCTGAAGTCTACAAAGTTTTATTTTTCATTACATATGAACCATTCCAAGCATTTAGGTTGTGGCTCAGACATTTTTGTAAAACTATGGAACTTTAATTTTCCAGAAGCTGAACAGTTTTTTACATGTTGTGTAATCAATAAACACTTGTCAATCATTTGCAAAAGGTTTCTGTGTTCATCATGATTCTGTTATTTTAATCACATCTGAAGCTGCAGTTTGGTGGATCTTTCACATTTATAAAACAGACTCACAAGCAACAACAAACTATAGAAAAACACAGAATCAGCCGTTAACATCCAGATCAAAGATCAGTTGGATGCTCTGTTACTTCAGTGGATTTTAACCTGCTGAATAGTATTATGGGTGAACGACACTGATAAAAGCTTTCCAGTGTCCTCAAAAACTAATACCAGGGACCTACACACAGAGTATACATGTTAAATATTACTTTGAATGAACTGTACACATCTGTAACACAGCTGCACAAAAAACTGCAGGTAAGCTTCAATAACAAAGCCAGTCAGTCAGTCCAGCAACAGCAGCTAGTTCTATATAAGGCCTACACCAACTGCAGAATATTTATATATCAAAAAACAAGCTAAAATCATAAGCAGGTATAGACAATGGTTGGAACAAGATAAAATCCATAGAGGACTAACAGCAACCAGACTGTACTTGTAAGTGCTACAACAGGGCTGTAAATATAATCTGGACTGTTCGGGCCCTTTGAGACAAAATGCAACACATTTGACTTCTAAAGGTAAAAACTATAATATTACTATTAAACAAGCTTGTTTGACTCACCAGAAAAAAACCACGTGCCCAGGCCTGCTCATAGAAGGAGGAAGTAAACCTGTGCACCTCTGACCTTTAAAGACGTGGTCATGTGATCACATCACATGACCATTTCTACCCCTGCCATATAATGATGCTTTATTATGAAGTGTTCATGATGTTTTCTGCACAGGTATAAAACATTCATGTGAACATTAGCACTGGTGGGAAACGCAAATGACGAGCTGTGACACAACAGGGAGGAACACGAGGTCGTCTCTTGCTTCATCGTCTAAAACCAAACCATGATGCACGTAGCAGCTGCAGGAACTGTGCTGGTCTTAATGCTTTTGCTGACACACAGGATTCACAATCACAGCACAATAATTATTATATTCACATCACGAAATGCAAAGTGTCACATTTGACTATGCAAACAAATAAAATACTGGACATCACAGTGTCACTGAACGCAGCACCAAGGAGGTTCAACATGGTCCCTTCTCTGTGTTGTAGAATATGGCAACAGGACAAATAACAACCACGTTAACACTGAACAAAAGACAACACAAACTAGAAATGAGTACTTGGAAAGAAGGCGGTGCTCTCTAATAAATATGGTTTTATGATGTCTTGACCGTAGAATAAATGGCCTTCTCCTCTTCTTTGACCTGTAAAACAACAACAGGAGATAACTCCAGTTATTTCTTCATGAATCATGATCTTTCCCACACAAAGAGCTTGTGGAGTTTCCTGTTTTAAAGTAAGTCATTGGTTGGTCATTATTTTTAAAAAAATCCCTAATCACACAGCCCAAACATTACACCTCTATAAAAATATATTGGTTTCTAGATGAAGTTCATTAAAGAGGCTGGGACGGTTTGGGCCTGAGTTTGTGCCTGAGGGCATCATCAAGCTGAAACCAGGAATGAGCAACATGCAAAGTGCTGCAAAAGAAGGAACAGTTTTAGCCTGTGACGTTAAGATTTTAAATTACCTGTGAATAGATGAGCCCACGTGTGTCAGCCATTTAATAACTCGTTCTATTAGTTCACTGCAAAATAAACGTAGGATAAGGACATGTCCCTCACCTTTCTCACAGAGTCCACTTGATTAACGTGGCCAACAGTCACATAGGTCACATTTCCCTCATGCTCATTCTGGGTGCAAACAAATGGAAAGGTTTAGCAAATGGAAACATTATTGTCCTTTCATCATTGATTTATTTTTCGACATTTGTCTGTGACAGAAGTTTATGAGAATAAAAATGTCAGAAATGAACTATGATTTATAATATAAGTCCGTATATTTAGAGAAGTTTATCATATCAGAAAATATGTGAACCATTTTACTCACAGGGGTTTGGGCTAGTTGTTGAACATCTGGAACAAAACACAGGATTAGTCTTCTAATATCATTTGGTTCATTACACACGTCATATTATTATTTATACCACCTCCATGGAAGGTGCTTGTATCTGATGGGTCTGCTGGTGTCCCTAAAACCACCTGATACGCCACAACGTGTCATAGTTTGGATCTACAGTTTAAACAGTTCTTCATTGGTCCACAAAGTCTAGTGAGTAAACCGAAACTCTGCTTCTTTGTTCTGTGAAGTTTCTATTTAAGTCTGAGCAGTGACGCTGCTCTACAAATGGTTTCAAATATAACATGTTATACCCTGAGTCTATTCATACGACTAAATAGAAATCACACTGACCCACTTTGGCTCCTGTCCTGTATTTGATGAAAACAGCAGTGATGATGAGCAGCAGCAGCAGCAGCAGCAGCAGCAGCCCGACTGCTGCACCAACGTAGATGTAGGTTTTATCTGCAGCCGGTGCAGACAAGTTAAAAACATTTACATCATTGATATTTAGGTGATCAGACACAATTCATTTAATCTCATTGTTGGCTTTTCAAAATGGTGATGTGTTATCCTACCTGTGGTGAGGATACGTGTGTATTCAGTCTGTATCTTCACTTTGTTCTCCTCATCAACAAACCAGCAGGTGTACGTCCTGATGTCAAGGCTCTGACGCTTCACAGTCAGACGAGACACACATTGGGTCTCAGACTGGGACTGTTCACCAAGCAGCAGCGTTCCTGCCTCGTCCATCCAGCTGAAGCTGTTCTCTCGACAGCGAACATATTTACTGAATCTCAGCAGAGAGCACTGTAATGTCACTTCATCCATCTGTGGACCAGTGTCTGGAGGAAACAGAGAGACTGAGAGGAAACCAGTGATTAGTCAGCATCAAGAAGGTTTGACACCTGCCAGATAAGGAAGGAAAATGGTTTTTAGCTCTGAATAAACTTTGAGATTGTCCCAACACAATGAAGTGTGTCCCAAATGTTGATTTCCCTCTTATACAAATGAGACTCACTTGTCAGAACACTTAGATATGTGAAGGCATCCTGTCCAGGGTTCCTCCCTCGCCGACAGGTGTACAGACCTACATCCTCAGCAGTGATGTTTCTGATGACCACAGAGCAGTCAGGGCCCAGACTCAGCCTGGCAGCTCGAACTGAGCTCTTTATAATGTTTCCATCCGAAACCTCAACTATAGTCTCAGTCTTAGCGGCGTTATAAAGCCAGTTGATGTTGGAGCATTTTCTGTCAGAAACAATGTCACAGGTCATAGTGACGTCTTGTCCAGGTGTGTGATAGAGATAATAACGTTTTCCACTAAGACCTGCTGAAAAAAATCCCATGTTATAAAAAGGAAACAGCAGGTAATTCAAAAACCTCAATATTTCACAGCTTTGTTTAACAAGACATGGATCCCATCCACAGCATGGTGGCTGAGTGGTTAGCACTGTTGCCTCACAGCAAGAAGGTCGTGGGTTCGCATCCCGGCCTTTCTGTGTGGAGTTTGCATGTTCTCCCTGTGCTTGCGTGGGTTTACTGCATGTCAGGTTGATTGGTGACTCTAAAATTGCCCGTAGGAGTGAGTGTGAGTGTGTGAGGTTGTCTGTCCTTGTGTGTCTATATGTGGCCCTGCGACAGACTGGTGACCTGTCTAGGGTGTACCCCTGCCTTCCACCCGAGAGAGAGCTGGGATAGGCTCCAGCGGATCCCCGTGACCCTGAACAGGAAAAGCGGGTATAGAAGATGGATGGATGGATGGATGGATCCCATCCAATGTCCTGCACTAAAGCAGATTTAGCAGCAGATTTATGAACCACTAGAAAACACCTGTAGGCTCAACACTGAACTGGTTTGATTTCAGGGGCATCTTTAACACCTCATATTCCCACAGCATCAAATAAAACTGAGCCTACAGCACCAGGGATTGAAACTGTTTCAGAAATGTTAAAAACCAAGTAGTGGCTCCATGTAACCAGCTGGATTTCATAGAACCAAAGAAGAAAACACATTTACCTTCAAAGTGAAGCAGAAAAATAAGGATCAGTGCCAGCGGAGCCATTCTGTGTCCGTCCTCTGTGACCGACGGATGTTGTGTGAGGTTTTTATTCATCTGTATGTGATGCTGCTGTTTCCTCTTTGTGGTTCATTTTCTAAGTAACATCGAATCACTCCCATGTCCGACAGACGTAGAGTTACATCACGTCTATGAGAGACTCTAGTGCAGTTTACAAAATTCATGTTTCACAATTTGAAGTTGTGTCAAAAAGCTACAAAGAAATTTCAGTTCAAGTTGATGTGACGTCCCTGTTTTGTTTGAATTTGAACAGAAAGACTCAAACAGATTAAACAACTTATGAAATGACTGAAGATACTTTTAAAGTGAGTTGGCTGAACAGAGAAACACAAACACTACAGGTGCTCTGGGAAATCATTTGTTTTTAGAGAAGCAGGAGCTGAAATGTTGTAATTTATGTTCTGTAACTTCAGGGCTGTGTCAAAAGAAGAAGCGGTTTGTGGAGTAAAAACACACAAATGCCAGACCCAAAGTCTAGAGCCCAGACAGCAGCTCTGAGAGAGGCCCTGATCAGGGCTTTGGATGAGAAGTGTCCAAATCTATATTAGTTCCTCCTGAGGGGACATGAATGTGTGTAACACGTTAATCAATAAAATGCAAAGTAATGACAAAGTTCACAATGTTGAGGTTTTCTGCATAAACTGGTCATGACATGTGACCTGATCTTCACCAAAGTGCCAAATATCAGCAAACACTATAAGTCAATAAAACACAAGGTCATTGTGTGTGTATGTGTGTGTGTGTGTGTGTGTGTGTGTGTGTGTGTGTGTGTGTGTGTTAACATAGTAACTATCAAAACAACCAGTGCATGATTTCAACATTAATCAGTTCATTTACATGGGATGTCTTACTGAGGTATAGAAATTAAAACTATGAGACACCTCAGTAGCAGCATCTGAGTGTTCTGCTAATAAAAACCAAATTATTTGATAAGATCTGAGACTCAATGAGCTAAGAGCCGTTTTGTTGTTGTGCAATAGAAGTACAAGCTTTTCATTTGTATCCACGTCCTTTGCCAATAATAGTATATGCAAACAAAACTCATATTTTATTTTTTGCAGCAAAATGCTCATAAACTTCAGTGAAGATAAACTGATCATGTTCTCAGCTCCATATATTTATTAAAGTTTCAGGTGTGAGTCTAAGACTTACTGCAAAAACAAATATCACAGACATATTTTACAAATATTATAAATATTAGCCAACACAGTGAAGGTCACATGGTTTGCAGTCACTTTATTTTACAGAAGCTCCAGTAAAACCTGCCTGTTGCCATAATATAATAAAAGATACGCTTTTAAATCTTCTTTTTAACATGTTCCACCAGGAAACTTCAGGCATAAAAACGTCTGCACCTTCTTTTACCAATTTAGCTCATAATTTGTAGCTTCTCACACTGTTTCTGCAAAAGCAGATTTCAGACTCTTAATACTTAATAACAGAGGACTGTGTAATCTGGTTTAATTCAATTCATTTAAAAACTGTAATGAAAACAAACTTTGATGGAACTAAACTAAATAAATGACGACACAAACTGAGAAACGTGGGGCAACAGGATGGGGGACCAACACGCAGAGTTGCAGGCAAACAGGGATGTGGCCTTCACAAACAAAAGGAAAACAGATTTGCAGAGTTCAGGTAAATAAATCCAGGCGTGCAGGGCAGACAGGTCATAAACAGGCAGCAAAGTCCAGGAAGGAAAAAAGCCAAAACATTTGACTTACAGAACTTTCAGTGGTCGGCAAAGGCTGAAAAGTACAACACAAACAACATCGGGAGCTTTTAAACCAACTGGTTTAAACAGGGAGCAGTGATGGGAAAACTGGGAACAGGTGTGTGAGTGAGAGGGTGAGAGGGGAGGGTCAGGTGAGCAGGACTGGAGGGAAAGTCCGAGGTGAAATGGCTTCAATGGTACCTGACCCCCCCCCCCCCCCCCCCTTAAGGTGCTCAGTGCGATGTGACAGCAGCAGAACAGTTTCACACATTTTCATAGGAAACTGTGGCGTCATTGTTGTCACCACGAGCCTGTGAGAAACAACAACAAAGAATATTCAGAAAAAGAAGTGGTGGCTGAAGTCACAGCTAAAGGTTCACTGTGCTTCCAATCTGAACTAAAGAGCATTTCTTTTCTAACTCACACAGTCGTCTTCAAGTGGCTTTTTTCTCACTGGGAAAAATAAAATAAAAGAGAGAAGCCGTTAAATCCTAAAATGTGATTTCGATTAATCAGTCCTTTCATGACGTGAGTGTCCTCACCTCTGTCTCTGATGAGAAGAACAGTGATGACAATCATTAGGATCAGTCCTGTAACACGCAGAGGCAACATGATGTAGCGCAGAGTCCAGTCTGTGGAAAAGGGTTCAGAAACAGGTCGGGTCATAAATCCTTAATCAGACAATAAGACTAAATAACAGTGTTGTCTTTGTGGAGGACACATGGTCAAAGACGCCTTCACACTTTTCATGCTGCTGTTCTGTAATAAAAGTCGTCTGACGAATGTGGGGTCTTTTCCGAAACCTAAACCTGAATTACAGCTGTGGCTGATCATCTCATCCTACCTGTGGTGAGGACACGTGTGTATTCAGTCTGTATCTTCACATTGTTCTCCTCATCAACAAACCAGCAGGTGTACGTCCTGTTGTCAAGGCTCTGACGCTTCACAGTCAGACGAGACACACATTGGGTCTCAGACTGGGACTGTTCACCAAGCAGCAGCGTTCCTGCCTCGTCCATCCAGCTGAAGCTGTTCTCTCGACAGCGAACATCTTTACTGAATCTCAGCAGAGAGCACTGTAATGTCACTTCATCCATCTGTGGACCAGTGTCTGGAGGAAACAGAGAGACTGAGAGGAAACCAGTGATTAGTCAGCATCAAGAAGGTTTGACACCTGCCAGATAAGGAAGGAAAATGGTTTTTAGCTCTGAATAAACTTTGAGTTTGTCCCAACACAATGAAGTGTGTCCCAAATGTTGATTTCCCTCTTATACAAATGAGACTCACTTGTCAGAACACTTAGATATGTGAAGGCATCCTGTCCAGGGTTCCTCCCTCGCCGACAGGTGTACAGACCTACATCCTCAGCAGTGATGTTTCTGATGACCACAGAGCAGTCAGGGCCCAGACTCAGCCTGGCAGCTCGAACTGAGCTCTTTATAATGTTTCCATCCTGAACGTCATATATAGTCTCAGTCTGAGGGGCGTTATAAAGCCAGTTGATGTTGGAGCATTTTCTGTCAGAAACATTGGCACAGGTCATAGTGACGTCTTGTCCAGGTGTGTGATAGAGATAATAAAGTTTTCCACTAAGACCTGCTGAAAAAAATCCCATGTTATAAAAAGGAAACAGCAGGTAATTCAAAAACCTCAATATTTCACAGCTTTGTTTAACAAGACATGGATCCCATCCAATGTCCTGCACTAAAGCAGATTTAGCAGCAGATTTATGAACCACTAGAAAACACCTGTAGGCTCAACACTGAGCTGGTTTGATTTCAGGGGCATCTTTAACACCTCATATTCCCACAGCATCAAATAAAACTGAGCCTACAGCACCAGGGATTGAAACTGTTTCAGAAATGTTAAAAACCAAGTAGTGGCTCCATGTAACCAGCTGGATTTCACAGAACCAAAGAAGAAAACACATTTACCTCCAAAGTGAAGCAGAAAAATAAGGATCAGTGCCAGCGGAGCCATTCTGTGTCCGTCCTCTGTGACCGACGGATGTTGTGTGAGGTTTTTATTCATCTGTATGTGATGCTGCTGTTTCCTCTTTGTGGTTCATCTCCTAAGTAACATCGAATCACTCCCATGTCCGACAGACGTAGAGTTACATCACGTCTATGAGAGACTCTAGTGCAGTTTACAAAATTCATGTTTCACAATTTGAAGTTGTGCCAAAAAGCTACAAAGAAATTTCAGTTCAAGTTGATGTGACGTCCCTGTTTTGTTTGAATTTGAACAGAAAGACTCAAACAGATTAAACAACTTATGAAATGACTGAAGATACTTTTAAAGTGAGTTGGCTGAACAGAGAAACACAAACACTACAGGTGCTCTGGGAAATCATTTGTTTTTATTTTTTCCTTAGGTTGTGAAGTTTGAACAGTTTGTATCTTAAAATACTGAGGTAGTATCATTGAACGGGTGTGTGAGTGAGAGGGGAGGGTCAGGTGAGCAGGACTGGAGGGAAAGTCCAGGGACATCTGGTGGCTGGATGGGGGATATGCAGTTCCTGGAAGTTTCCAGACAACAACAAGGTGGAGGTGAAGATGAGCAGAACTGACAGGAACAGGACAGAAAAAGCTCTTAAATCATGTAACACCTGTTCACTTTAATTATTAGTTTCTTTTCTCAGTATCAGTCCCCATGGTGAGACTGTATACACACACTGTAAACAAGTTAAACTGGTTGTGTTTGCTGTACGTGATCTGTTCCAATAAAGTTCATTGAAATAAACAACAATAGGATTTTGCTTCAAAAATAAATGTGGATGAATCTTAATTCATTTACTCATCAATGAATTAAGGAAATGCAGAAGTTGGGAAGTTTTTCAGTCATTCGTCAACACCCACACTGACACTGACACGTCTTCATCAGCAGCATTTCATCCTTAGTTGGACGTTTTGTGTCAGTTGCAGTGAAAGCATTTCTATTTTTTCTCATTTGAAGATCAATAACATGCAGGTTGTACCAAGAGTAAACCCTGAGGCATTCCCCAATTAAAAGAGCCTGCAATCATGATTTTATCTCAGGGCTTCAGTCACTCATGTGAAATGGCTTCAATGGTACCTGACCCCCCCCCCCCCCCCCCCTTAAGGTGCTCAGTGCGATGTGACAGCAGCAGAACAGTTTCACACATTTTCATAGGAAACTGTGGCGTCATTGTTGTCACCACGAGCCTGTGAGAAACAACAACAAAGAATATTCAGAAAAAGAAGTGGTGGCTGAAGTCACAGCTAAAGGTTCACTGTGCTTCCAATCTGAACTAAAGAGCATTTCTTTTCTAACTCACACAGTCGTCTTCAAGTGGCTTTTTTCTCACTGGGAAAAATAAAATAAAAGAGAGAAGCCGTTAAATCCTAAAATGTGATTTCGATTAATCAGTCCTTTCATGACGTGAGTGTCCTCACCTCTGTCTCTGATGAGAAGAACAGTGATGACAATCATTAGGATCAGTCCTGTAACACGCAGAGGCAACATGATGTAGCTCAGAGTCCAGTCTGTGGAAAAGGGTTCAGAAAACAGGTCGGGTCATAAATCCTTAATCAGACAATAAGACTAAATAACAGTGTTGTCTTTGTGGAGGACACATGGTCAAAGACGCCTTCACACTTTTCATGCTGCTGTTCTGTAATAAAAGTCGTCTGACGAATGTGGGGTCTTTTCCGAAACCTAAACCTGAATTACAGCTGTGGCTGATCATCTCATCCTACCTGTGGTGAGGACACGTGTGTATTCAGTCTGTATCTTCACATTGTTCTCCTCATCAACAAACCAGCAGGTGTACGTCCTGTTGTCAAGGCTCTGACGCTTCACAGTCAGACGAGACACACATTGGGTCTCAGACTGGGACTGTTCACCAAGCAGCAGCGTTCCTGCCTCGTCCATCCAGCTGAAGCTGTTCTCTCGACAGCGAACATCTTTACTGAATCTCAGCAGAGAGCACTGTAATGTCACTTCATCCATCTGTGGACCAGTGTCTGGAGGAAACAGAGAGACTGAGAGGAAACCAGTGATTAGTCAGCATCAAGAAGGTTTGACACCTGCCAGATAAGGAAGGAAAATGGTTTTTAGCTCTGAATAAACTTTGAGATTGTCCCAACACAATGAAGTGTGTCCCAAATGTTGATTTCCCTCTTATACAAATGAGACTCACTTGTCAGAACACTTAGAAATGTGGCTGCATCCTGTCCAGGGTTCCTCCCTCGCCGACAGGTGTACAGACCTACATCCTCAGCAGTGATGTTTCTGATGACCACAGAGCAGTCAGGGCCCAGACTCAGCCTGGCAGCTCGAACTGAGCTCTTTATAATGTTTCCATCCTGAACGTCATATATAGTCTCAGTCTTAGCGGCGTTATAAAGCCAGTTGATGTTGGAGCATTTTGTGTCAGAAACATTGGCACAGGTCATAGTGACGTCTTGTCCAGGTGTGTGATAGAGATAATAACGTTTTCCACTAAGACCTGCTGAAAAAAATCCCATGTTATAAAAAGGAAACAGCAGGTAATTCAAAAACCTCAATATTTCACAGCTTTGTTTAACAAGACATGGATCCCATCCAATGTCCTGCACTAAAGCAGATTTAGCAGCAGATTTATGAACCACTAGAAAACACCTGTAGGCTCAACACTGAGCTGGTTTGATTTCAGGGGCATCTTTAACACCTCATATTCCCACAGCATCAAATAAAACTGAGCCTACAGCACCAGGGATTGAAACTGTTTCAGAAATGTTAAAAACCAAGTAGTGGCTCCATGTAACCAGCTGGATTTCATAGAACCAAAGAAAACACATTTACCTTCAAAGTGAAGCAGAAAAATAAGGATCAGTGCCAGCGGAGCCATTCTGTGTCCGTCCTCTGTGACCGACGGATGTTGTATGAGGTTTTTATTCATCTGTATGTGATGCTGCTGTTTCCTCTTTGTGGTTCATCTCCTAAGTAACATCGAATCACTCCCATGTCCGACAGACGTAGAGTTACATCACGTCTATGAGAGACTCTAGTGCAGTTTACAAAATTCATGTTTCACAATTTGAAGTTGTGTCAAAAAGCTACAAAGAAATTTCAGTTCAAGTTGATGTGACGTCCCTGTTTTGTTTGAATTTGAACAGAAAGACTCAAACAGATTAAACAACTTATGAAATGACTGAAGATACTTTTAAAGTGAGTTGGCTGAACAGAGAAACACAAACACTACAGGTGCTCTGGGAAATCATTTGTTTTTAGAGAAGCAGGAGCTGAAATGTTGTAATTTATGTTCTGTAACTTCAGGGCTGTGTCAAAAGAAGAAGCGGTTTGTGGAGTAAAAACACACAAATGCCAGACCCAAAGTCTAGAGCCCAGACAGCAGCTCTGAGAGAGGCCCTGATCAGGGCTTTGGATGAGAAGTGTCCAAATCTATTTTAGTTCCTCCTGAGGGGACGTGAATGTGTGTAACACGCAGAGGTGGAACGATTACAAAAATATTCTACTCCAGTAAAAGTACTGTTAATTTCATGAAATTTTACTTTAGTACAAGTAAAATGATCGTTGTAAAACTCTACTCAGGTAAAAGTAAAAGTATCCCTTTTAAAATTTACTCCAAGTTAAAGTTACTTAGTTACTTTGCAGTGCAGATAAAATAGGTCATGTTGACACGTGACATTTAGGAAACTACATTTTATTTATTTTACTGCTGTTTAACAAACATTTGAAATTAAAGTGCCATAAAAATAACATGACATTTAAAATACATTGTGAATGCATGTCATGTATTTTTGTGCAACAAACATCTTTTCACCAGGACTAATATTGCAGTTGTGCAAATCAACAGGTCACTGTGACTCCAATAAAACCAAATTCTTAAAGCTCATCAGGTATCAGACTGTTCTACCTGTCAAATAAACAGGTCACAAATTAAACTTCAATAATAAAACACATTATAACCTTTAAAACATATGGGAATGCAAGTCATATTTTAGTGCCACTCAAGGTAACGTCAAGTAATATTAGCAGTTAGCCTGTTAGCCTACTCGTCAGTTAGCTACCGACAACCAACATTAGCAGAGCCATGCATCGACGTCTTCGTGACTAATTTGAGTAAAGCCTCTTAATAAACTTGCTCGTCAATCTTTTCTTCTGAATTAGCCTCAATCTCCTCTTCAACCGGCGTACCAGGACGAAGGTCAAAGTTCATCGATTCAATATCTGTGCGAATTTAGCGCCACTGTTAAATGCGCCCCGGAAACACTACAGTGGTTTCCGGTTCAGCTATATTTATTATTTCTTTTTTACTCAGTAACGATTGTAATTTGAAATGTACCGAAGTACCATAATTAAAAATATGTATACTTAGTAAAATTACAGATTTTAAAAACTACTTTAAAAAGTACAAGTACTCAAAAAACATATTGAATTACAGTAATGTGAGTAAATGTATATCAGCAAACACCATAAGTCGATAAAACACAGTCATTGTGTGTGTGTGTGTGTGTGTGTGTGTGTGTGGTAACATAGTAAATATTATCAAAACACCAAGTACATGAATCTTCTCACTGTAGTCCATCGATCCATCATCTGTACCCCCTTAGTCCTAACCAGGGTCCCAGGGATCTGCTGGAGCCTATCCCAGCTCTCTTTGGGTGAAAGGCAGGGGTCCACCCTGGACAGGTCACCAGTCCATCACAGTAATCTGGCACCTTTTTGCTTTTCATATTCCTCTATTCTATATTTCACTGACTGTCAACATCCTTGAAAAGACCAAACTCGCATGCCGCTAAGTGTCCTCTAACTTCCCTACACTCTCAGCTACATGCCCACCAGTAAAAAAAAAAAAAACTAAAACTAAAAAAAAACAAAAAAAAAAAAAACAAAACATGTAACGCAGAACATTTTTGAAAAGACAGTAACATTTGCTGGAAATGTAGTTCGGTTATATTCTTCTGCACTGCCCAGACCAGCGTTAATTATACATGTCCCTACTGCTGATGTGTCATATACACTACAATACTTTAACATGCCAAAACCTTTCTTGTTATATTACTGACAGAAAGTTTATACTTTGTATAACGTAAGATACATAAAAAAGACAATAGGAGCAATTACCTTTGCACTGAAGCACAAAAGTGAGGATTAATACGAGCAGAGCCATTTTCTGCTGATGTTCTTTTTGTTTCTGACACAGAAGTTTACAGCAAGAAAACTGTCTGTGGTGGTTGAGTTTCTCAGGAAGGACTGTGTGACACAGCATTACTCACCACCCAGTCTGTCAAAAATAAAACGAGATTATCTCTGTAGGTGTCTGCATGTGCACATCTTTCAAATATCACCAGTCACGCTCGACGACACTGTAGCACATTTTTTCATTCATGGATATTTATGTGTAGAAAGTCACAAAGAAACTGTGCACTGTTTCAAATATCATTACACAATCATCTGTTCTATAAGGAACAATGAACAGCATTACTGAGGGGATATTTCCTTATTTAGATGGGCTTCTGTCAGATACAGTATAGAAACTGTAGTCAAGTAAAATGGGAATAAATGAAGCCAAACATGAGAAAAACATGAAAACATTAAAAGCTGCTTGAGTAAAATCATTTATTGTTCAGTGTTGCTTGGTTTGAACAGAAACATGTCATCTGCATATAAGGGGTTTCCTGTATTTATGACAGCAAACAACAATGAACCTTTATTTGGTGTAGTTTGGTGTGTCATAACATTTACATCATAGGCTGCCGGAAATACTACAGGAACAAATACGCAGCACTACGTCCTCCTGTTTAAGTAATGTCTGCTAAAAACTACAATATTCAGCTGTTTTATGACTTCCTTTTGTAGTTTTGGTCTTATTGTCTCAGTAGGAACCAAATGGACCCCATCTGAGTGCAACAACAGAGAAGGCAAGTCAGAAAATACTGCTGGTTTTGGTCAAATGCAAAGATTAGTTTCATGGATAAGGTAGAACCAGGAGAGGGGAGAGCATCATGGATGACTTCAAAAAATGATTTGACTCAGCAGCAGTACTGCAACACAGATTTTAAACATCTTTAAAAGTATGTCATGAAATGTGTGACACCATCTCAAATAAGTTGTTTTTTTTCCATACCAGATAACCATATATAACTAACCTTTTCAATATTTTAAGAAATTCTATTTGCTGGAAATTAATCACAAATTAATAAATACGCTAAAATAAAATGTCAGTGCTGTATAAAAAGTTCCTGTTATAAAAATTACAGAAGAAACATTAACTCTTCAAACATTCCTACAGTTCTGCAGAGACTTAAAAATACATATCACTAAATAAACATCTTTAACAAAAAAGAAATGAAGCAAAAGATTTTAAGTGGTTTGCAGACATGCCATGTAAGAAAACTAAAGGGTAGTACAAATATAGTCTCCAATGCTGCACAGTCAATGCCAGTTTCCTAAAATAAGAGTTCAATGCTGTTTCTTTGATGATTAACTTTAAATGTGACTGATGCTTTAGTCTTAAAGATGTTGCAGAGTGTAACTGCTGAAACAGAAAACAAGTTAGCTGACATGAAGCTTAAAAAAATAGAAATTCTCAAGTGTAATTAATGTAAAGCTGTATATAAGTACAGTAGTTGAGTAAATGCACACTGGTTTAAAAAAGTTTAAAAATCAAATCAAAGTACAAATAATTACCTACGTTCATATACAAGTTAAAATACTTTTGAGTCATAAATAGGAAAAGAAAACTACAAATGCAAAAGTCCTACAAGTCAATGATGTGACAGAAATAAGAGGTGGATTCATTTAAATATCAATTAGCATCTTCTTGTCACAGAACTTAAAACCTTTGTGCTTCTCCTGCCCACACCACAAGAAGGCACTATGCTCCCAACAGGCCTCTCAGACATCAGACCATCAGTGAAACCAAGCACTGGACTATAAAACTGGGCATGTTTCTTATTGTGCACTAAAGATTCTGTTTGGTCCACAGAGGTTTGTGCAGGAAAACACATCGTGGTGTCATGAAGTCATTGTGCATATTGAACATATTCTATTTTCCATAATGTAATTATTTTCTTTAACCCTATTAATCAGAGCCAAATTAAGGGTTTTTCACAATAAAGTCCGTAACTTTCCTCCATTGTTCCACTGCTGGAACTTAATGTGATAGCATCTATTTCATAGTCATATTTAGAAAGATTTTAATGGATAAAAGAAATTAAAAACTGACCCTTAGATAAAAGTTCTGAGTTATTTGCCATGTACTATTAACATTAATTGGTGAAACAGTAGCAAATACGGTCACCACTGCCCTCCACCTTCCCTCAGCTCCATCTGCTCCTGTGTGATGTTGAATCAACAGACGGAAAAGGAGGAAAAACCTGCGAGGGTTTCCAGCAGCTGATTAGACACAGCTGTGTATGATGTATTTACTTCTATGTATTTTTAATTAGGCCGTACAATACTTATTATGAGGTCATTGGTGATGAAGTCACACCATGCAGAATCATCTGCAGCTGTAGTCTGAAATGAAAACTAAACGACAAGTTTATGTCAAGTATCCAAATCCAAAGCAGCTTGAGAACAGTTTTCAGTGTGACCATCAAACGTCCTCCAACACAACCACTTTAAAAAAGTACTAAATACAGCATTAACAGCAGAACGTACTCTACAACAGGAACCCAGATCATGGAAAACATGATTCAAGTAAACTCAGGAAATGTTGGCCCTTTGCCACAGGTACAAAACAGAACTGCTCCCCTAGACACCTGGAGACTGACAGGACTCACAAGAATATTTAGTTTGACTACAAACCTTGTGATGAGGACCCACTGTCTTAGAAACAGGATTTACATAGAGTAACCAAACTCAGAGCGTCATGCTTCACCTGCTATACAAATAAAGTGCAGTGGAGCTTCTTCCCCCGTGTCGTCGCTTGCAAAGGTTTTTACCGACCTATGACAAGCTGTCCAGGAGGAAACCCAGACTTCTGTAAACTGGAGGTAACGACTCTTCTTTCCAAATGTTTAGGAGCTCATGATCTTTCTGCAGAGGAAGGTTGGGTGAAGTTTTAACCAGCTCCCATCGTGCTGTCCCAGTCACCCCCCTACCAGGCCTGAATCCAATGTGTACCATCTTGACTCCAATCCAGAGCTTCTAGTTTTCTAATTACTGAGGGGATTATTCTTGGCAATAAACCTCAACTGCACCTTTAAGTACGTCACAGTGTGGCGCCGCAGGAACGCCAGGGCGAGTCAGGGACGTGGCAGGTTCACAGTGAGGTTTCACGGGAGAAGCTGAACGAGGGATCCAGCTTGAACTCGTTAGTTTTCTCTTCTGAAGGACAGTCCCCAGGACACTCTGTAGGAAGCTGGGAGCAAGGAAGAAAAACAGATTTAGACAGTCATCAGACAAAAACTCGGGCATTTGTTACGCTTTAGAATAATAATAAATGAATCAGACATCAACAGGGAGTGAGTCTTGCAGAGGCTAATAATAAAATCAGCTTGATTAAATACATGAACCTCATGTTGAGCTGTTACTGACATTTGTGAGATTGGAAACAGACCATGTAGAACCAAAATCCTTAATGTGAGGAGACTCCAGTCCAGATTAAAAATACCACCAGGTGGCACCAAAGTGAAGCCAAATTAAAATCCAGCACAACAGGATTTAAAAAGTGCAGAGCAGATAAGTTAAGACATCAGGAAACATAATTAACATTATTCTGTCTCATTGTTTGTTTGTAAACCTCAAAATTGTTTGTGTGATCTCTTAGGAGCCACTGAGCTGAGGAAGAAGAGGATGTAGTTGATGAAGAGCCTCCTCTGAAGATGGTGGGAATAAAGACTGACAGCACAGCGCCAAGACAGAATAATGGCCTGGCACGTTTGAAAGGAGCTTTGCAGGGAACCTTCAGAAACTGTTAAAGACAATCAGCTGGTGGGCGAGATTCAAGAAGACACAGGATTTTATAGCTCTGTCCGTTTGGAGGACAATTTATATGGCGCCGAAGCAGAGAGGGAAACTGAAAAGAGACTGTGTTCAGGGAAAACAGAAGATGGTTCAAGAATCTGTCACTTCGCGGGACACCAGAGGAGAGACTAAATTCTGTCGTCTCTAAAGAGCAACGAACAGAGACACAAACGGAAGAGAGAGAGAAGGAAAAGAAAATGGTAGAGCAATGTAGCAGGAAACACATTTAGGAACATATAAAGGCCAGCTTTCAAACATTCATTGGTAAAATCTGAGAAAATCTTTGTTCAATTCATTTGTGTAGGAGTTTAAACTTACAGCCTGCAGGTGGTTGCTGTCTATTCCCATGTTGATGTTGTGTCTTTTCAATTCTGACTTGATTAAGGCTGAAACAAACAGCAAACACCGACTATGACATTTCTAAAATTTGACATGATGTGCACAAATAAACACGTGTTCCCACATGCCTACCAGTGAGCAGCACTCCAAGAACAATCCAAGCGCAGAGGAAGAGGTTTCCAGCCAGAGGATTGTAATCAGTGGTCAGTTTGCCCTGAACCAGAGTGAAGATGATCCCAAATATCTGCACAAAAATCACACACACACACACACATTACAGAGTTGCAGAAAGAGTCTCAGTGCATAGTTGAACATCATCCAAATGATTAAAAGCGTCTCTTCAGGAGGTTCCTACTGACTGATCAACTGAGCAGACTGCAAAAAAAAGAGCTTACACAGTTTTCTCTAAATTCAGCTGATTCTTGATGCCAATAAAATGTCATTTATTTCTTTCAACTCTTTTCACTGTTTCTACCATCTGCTGTCACCACAGACTGGACACTGTATCCTCATAATCTGAGCTGTTAAGCACCAGCAGATCTTCACCAGACTCTGATACCTGAGCAAAAGCATTAAGGAGTCCTGACGAGGTTCCTTCAGACTCCGGGTAGGTGATCTCCACCCCGAACTCAAAGCCCAGAGGCAGGTAACCGGTCATGAAGAACCTGAAACACAGACGTCACACACAGTCACAGTGAGCACAGAGTTTGGAGACTGAATAAGCTGGTGTATTTAAATCTGTACTCTGCAGCCTTCACTGGTTCCTTAAGACATTGACACAAACAAAGTGTACAAGGCCAGAATAAAGCTAACATTTAATAACACACAGCTGAGCCTGCAGCAGAACAAAGATTTCACTGCCATGTGAAAACTGCCATTCACTGCCACCCCCACCCCCACCACACACACACACTTCTCCTCCCCCAGCTATGAAGGGCAAACGCTGGGATAATATGACCCAGTGCAGCCTGGAAACAGAAAGTAGCTATGTAGAGTCCACAAAACACAAACATGACACAATGTGGTTTAACCACAGATATTTCAGTGTAAGATTCAGCGACTGGGGCCAAACATACATACCCAAGGAATCCAGCAGTGAAGAAGACCAAGTAGATGTTGTCGAGGTTCAGGGTGAAGGTAAAGACCACCATGCCCAGAAATGACAGGATGTACACGGCCAGAGTGGTCATCCTGAGAAAACAGCAGCACAAACACAACAAGCACCTCACTCTTTTAATAATGTTCATTCACAACCGTAAGCAGAGATATTATTCTTTTTACTTTGTCATCAGCCTCTGCAGGGAATCTGTGCTTCCTTTGGCTTTACTGATAAAACCCATGAAGACGTTTCAGTGGAGTGTAGCTGACGTCATGTGGTGCGGCCCGACGGCTGTGGGTGGCGTCAGGTTTGAATTTCTCTTAATTCCCTCTAAGCTGATTGTCTCAGGTTTCATCTCAGTGCATCTACCCTCCCAGGTAAAACAACTGTTTTGTGAATCTGAGTTTTATAAAACAGTGCAGATGTTACATTATGTGGACAAAAGTATGTGGACATGCACATATGTGGGCTTGTATTTCAAAGTTTGCGCCTTAATACAGCGTAAGTGTAATGTTAGGTGTCCACATAATTCTGGACATTTGTAGCTAGATTTTCTGCACTGAGATGTGCACTGGTAATATAACAAACTCATGAATGGCGGCTTTTAATAACATAACAAATCAAAGAAGAAACTAGCTTGAAATTAACTGTTGGGAGGAGACTGTGTCGGTGTTGCCTACTTGTACGTCTTTGTGTGGTCCAGCCACAGGCCACAGAGGATGGAGCCGACCATCCCGGCCACGACCAGGGTCAAACCAATTCTCCCAGCATTCAACTCCTGTTTCTGAAGAGAGGAGAGAGGAGGAGAGTCTTAGCGGGAACAAACAGCTGACTCAATTAGGCTCATCAAATCTCTGCAGAAACAGAAACGTGGGCGCTTACAGGTGAACCACAGGCCAGTCACATGTTCTCTAAGTGTATGGTGAGGGTTATTGGCTGGGGGCAGTCAGGGATTTAAAGTGTTTCTATTGGGAGAGAGCTGTAAAGTCATCTGACAGCTCAGCAGAAAGACAAAGAGGTTTATAAGTTCATGTGAAGGTGAACATCTCTCAGCATGTGTGTGTAAACTGAACATCATCCTTACTGTCTGTGTGCGACGGAAAAACAGAAGTGTTTTAGAGAGTAGGACTGGAGCAGTTCCTCTCTATTGTTGTGCTTCTCGTGCACAATGACGTGCTTCTTTGTGTGTGTGTGTGTGTGTGTGCTGACAGTGTTATGGTGGGCAGCAGGCATGCGTGAAAGCAGCTAACGAACTCAGAGCCACAGACAATAAACCCACGTCTCATCAAAGCCATCAGCCGTTTCTCTGTTCTCTCCTCTAAAGACCTCTCTTCATCTCTTTCTGTCCAGAAACCACTCAGCGCCCATCCCCAGGTTTTGTGCACATTTTAAACTTGACTGGGCAGAACACATTTACAAAAAAAAAAAAAAAACCTGAACACTACAAAAACAGTCTGAGCTTAGCTGACGATCGGGAGAATGCTTAGATTGTAATGTGTGTGTTAATACATGAGGAGTTTCTTTTCTTTCACTGGGCATGATTTACCTCGTAGCAGGCCATGATCATCTGGCTGAGAAGTGTTGACACAGAGTAGAAGGACCCGGTCATTATACCTGCAGAAACAGCAGGTACAGTCAGTCTAATCCCTACAGGCCTTCTCTTTACATTTAACACAGTACAGAGGGCTGCACGTGTTTGCAGCAGCTACTATACTAATAAAATAAAAGTACAATGGCCAGTACACAGCAGAGGGATATTAATGTTTTTGTGGAAGTAGTGGCAGCAGTAATAGAAACTGTAACAGAAACCAATAAGAACTGGTTTCCCCACATCTTAGTCATCTCTCTAAAAAAAAGAACTGTCCACATGGTCTGTGAGAACTGAGATTTGGTTACTCTTTGAAAATATAAAATGAACCCATGAATGTTCCTACTTGTACCTACCATAGCTGATAAGCAGAAGGACAAAAGCTTTGTTCTTCATGAGGTTGAAGATGGACTGCGTGTAGGAGTAATCCCCTGGAGGAGAGTCTGTTAGGACAGCCTGGGCCTGGCTGGGAGGGAGGGGAGGATGGTCCTTTATCACTGCAGAAACCACAGGAACAGTCAAGTGAACACCCACTGCAGGCTGATCCTCCACTTCCTGACAATCTTTCATCCACATTTTTACCTTCTGAACAGACCAGTCAGTCTGTCTGAGGCTGCTTCATTACACTTTTTTAAATTTACAGGGGACATGAACTATACGAGCTGCAGGTTAGACAGGGACACCCTGCTCATTATTAATGAGGCAGGTCTGATATGCTCCTCCTAGTGGTTAGTGTGTCTGGAGGGTACGATGGTTTTTATCACCAGTGTTTAGCTTGAAATTATAACTTTATCTAGCTTGCAGATGATTTTGCTCTACAAACACACCTGCAGGAACACCTGTGTGAAACAGAGATAGTGCATTTGCATTTCATTGGCTGTTTAAAACCACAGCTTGAATAATCTGTGTTTGCATATTGTGTCATAGCTGCTCAAAGCTGACGTGTCTATCACACACTGGCATTAAACAGCCTTTAAACATAAACGCACAACTCTGTCCATCTCACTGAAACCTGGTTCAACACTGGGCAAAGAGGGGAAACGTTCAGGAGTCACAAATAAAAACGAGGTCTTCTTTAGGATAGTTTAGTACCTGAACCTGTGGGTTTGTTTACAGGCTCAAAATGGACAGAAAGAACTTGTTTTGGAAACACATCAGTCTGTTTTTGAGTTAAGAAATGCAGACTTCCCACTCTGAACAACACAAACTGGTTTGAACAACAATAGAAAAGGGAGTGGAAGGACAAAATGCCAGAGGGCAAATATACAACGTGTATTTAAGACAAAGATGTCACAGGTCCTCAGCTGGCAGCTTCATTAAACAGTTGACTGAGTGTGAAGAAGTGACTCCAGGTTGCTGGCCAATAAATGGAAAAGATTTAAGATGGGCAAATGAACACAGACACTGGGGGGAAAGAGCTGTGGACCGATGAGTCCAGGTTTGAGGTCTATGAACCAAACACAAGCACATCTGTGAGACCATAGGTCAAACATGGTGGAACAGTATGAGGGTCTGGGGGTGAGCTGCTGTAGGAGAAGCTTGATTGTCTGGTACAGAAGAAGAGCCCATCCCATAAATCTGTGTCTTAAGGTCAACTCCCTGAATCCACACCACAGCACCAGGTCAGTGTGTGCATCAAGACCTGATCTCTGACCTGCAGGGAGAGGCCTAGCACTCCTGCTACGCCCACGACTAACTCCACTGTTTCTCTCTCCAAAACAAATATCCATTATCTGCATCGCTTGTCCTGCACAGGGCCGAAACCAGTCACTGCTGAGACTGGGTCAGAGGCAGGGGTCCCCCCTGGACAGGTCACTGATGGGTTTCAAACCAGGAACCTTCTTGCTGTGAGGCAACAGAGCTAACCACTTATCCACCGCGCTGCACCCGTATAATCATATTTTTCCTTAAAACAAAACAGCATCAACTGGAGACACATGGTAAACATGTGCTACATCCCATAATACAGGGCAGTGTTTGAGCGTACCTATGAAGGTGAGGATGAACAGACCCGTGGAGATGCCAGCAGTGCCATAGAACATGATGCTGATGTTGTGGCCCATCAGCTGAATGTCATCAGGCGTGTAGGGAACCAAAACTGGGGGCAACAGGAAGCCTATGGCTGTTCCCAGCTGGGGGCGAGAGACATATGGACACACACACACACACAGAGAGAGAGAGAAATATTTAATAACTGTTATTGCTGTTTTTACACTGTGTGTTATGTTGCACATTAAAAATGAGGTGAGAACATTATTATCATCAATAAATCCCATAATAATCTGCAGTTATGGAGTCAGTCCGGTGTGTTGTAGGTTATTGTGCTGACTCTTCCTATAATCTATAAGATAAAACCACGTCACGAATCAATAATCTATCAATAACCTGTGTTTCGTGCACACGCTCACCTGGTTCCCGAGCACGGCCGTGGCGCACGCCGTGGACACTTCCCGGGGTCCGAACCACACCGAGGCGACGCGGGACGGCAGGCCGAGGATGAACACCTGCGCCACGGAGCAGATGACCTGCGCGGTCATGGTGACCCCGAACAGTTCGGGGCTCCCGCTGCCGCACTTTATCCACGCTCCGGCGCAGTTGAGACCGGAGCCGAGCAGGGCCGTGAGCCGCAGACCTTTCCGGTCCAGCAGCCAGGTGGCCGGGAAGATGAGCGGCACGTAGGCGACCATGTAGACGATGGAGAGCCAGTCCACGCTGGAGCTGGACACGCCGTAGTACTGGGTGAACACGCTGGTGATGATGCTGTACTGGATCCACTGGAAGGCGTTCACCAGGGAGTACAGGCTGAACACGGCGAGCACGGCGAACCGGCGCAGGTACAGCTTAGTCTCCAGCTTCTTGGCTCCCTCCTCCAGCGCCTCCTCCTCTCCTCCTGCTGCTCCTGCTCCTCCGTTGGGGAGCATCGCTTCTCTTTCATCCGGCGGCACCTCCTTCTCCGGCTCCAGGTCGGGGTCTGCCTCCTCAGCCCCGCCAGGCGTGGCGGCTCCGTATCTCACGGCGGCTCCGTCCGGTTCGGGACCTTTCATCCCGACCGTGACGTCGTCAGGTGCGCCGGTATCCGCGCGCAGATGCTCCTGCACGAGGTCACCGGCGACCATGATGTGCGGTTTTGTCTCGGTCGGTGGCGCGATGCCAGCCAGAAGCGAAACAGGAAGAAGGAAACGCAAAGCTGAGCGGTTTCCTCATTCGGTTGTCAGCGGATGCTGCGACGATGCTCCGCGCACGATGAGCCAGACCCGAGACGGACGGTGAGACTGTCCACTTTAACGCGCCAGACCCGCTCCGGTGAGGTCCCCCCTCTCCATCTGTGCCGCCCGGTGCGTCTCTGCGTCTTTTTGTTCCGCCGACGCTGACACGGCCCTTCCGACGCGCCTGAGCCAATAGAAGAGCAGCTGCAGCTCCACAGCACAAATAAATGTAATATATGTAATATACGTTCACTCCCTGGGTGTTTGTCTGTTATACTAAGGTACAAATACACGTTGGCTCTATTTAAATACTACATTTCATAAATGCTCTCTAATACTGCAAACTAAAACTTGATAATTACACCTTTATTACAGTACTGCAGTAAGAGTACAAATACCACAGTGTATAAATCCTCTGTTCAGAGTCAAAGTCCTGTTTTCTAAATGTTACTGCAGTAAAAGTACAGAAGTATCCAGAGTAAAAGTACTCATTGAGAAGAATGGCCCATTTCACATGAATGTTAACTACCTTATATACTTCTAATATGAAGTACTTCACATACTGCTGGGTAGCTGACGTTAACTACCTTATATACTTCTAATTTGAAGTACTTCACATACTGCTGGGTAGCTGACGTTAACTACCTTATATACTTCTAATTTGAAGTACTTCACATACTGCTGGGTAGCTTCCTCAAAGTTTGAGGATTAGACTGTACTTTGTATGAAGATGTTTATACCATTGATTGTTTTTGGTTATTGATCAGCTAAAGGCACAAATAAAATGACCAAACCTCCTTAACTCCTGGTCTGCCTGGTCCCCTGAGCCAGTCCATATGCTCAGGACTTTATCTGCTCTAATCCTAATCATCGTTTGACCCAGACTCCACTGCAGCAGGCAGGTGATCCACACCGACTACACACAACTTGAACCGACTCATCAGTAAATGTGCAAAAACAACCAACAGGTTGTGAGGTCTCACTCTGCCTCAGTTTCCTGTCACTAGTAAGAAAAGAGAATTTGCAGCCAGAACACTGGACACACACTTCAACAAAATTACATGTTTCATGATTCATGTTTCAGGAGCAGAACTTGAGTGTGTCAGTCTCTTATATGTTACATCCTCACATATGACACAGATGGACTATTACATGATATTCTGGGATCCACTTGGGTTATAACTTTGGACTGACTCACAAACTGTTTATGTTCTTGACAGAGTGACCCATCTTGCCAAATATAAAGTATCTTTGGCATGCTCAGGTGTCCCACTGCTGTGGAAATGTGAGCAACAAATAGTGAATAATTTAGAAAAGCAAAAACACCATCACCTCCAACCATGGCTGGAGCTGAGGAACAGGCTCATCTGGAGCTGAACTTGCGGAGGGAAACTTGGTGTCAGGTGGAGATGAGCCCCCGGCAGTCCTGGGAGAGGACGGAGAGGAGGCACTATCGGAGTCACCTGCGGACCAGCCCGGTCCTCCTGACTGCTCTGACGGCCGGAGCCCAGCGCAGGGCAGCCGGCCCCGAGTGGCCTCCCCCCGCCAGGCTGCCAGAGAGAAGGCACTTCGAGCAAAGCTGTAAGATATCAGTGTACCAGCACCGCCTTCAAGAGGTTTTATAACGAGCTCAGTACTTTTCAAAAGTTCAAGTTAGTTTTCACTGTGAACTGCGTTTAGAATTGAAGCATTTAACATGTTAACATGCTTCATTTAAAGGTTTATACTCATAGGAAGATGTGTTTTATTCATTCCAAGTGTTTTAATCACAGTATATTGTCATTTCCTATTCGTTTATACAGCAGCCTGCACTTACACCTTTAATAGACACTTATATCTGTGTAAAGTGTGGGGCACTGTGAATCTAGTTGTTTAGTTCACACATATCAGGAAATGTTTCCATGCAGCAATACATTTTGTTTCAAACAGTCCATGCACACAAACAAATGCTGCAACATATTTTCAGATCAAGGTCATTTGTGTCGTTAAGATGAACGTCATCCATCCATTGTTTGCTGCTACAGACTGAACCTTTTGTCTGTGATGTGTTTCTTTCTCTTACAGATCAATCAAACCTGGTTTAGACGGTTTCAACAAGACAAGACCCCACAGGCTGCTACAACCAATACCACACATTCATTTGATGGAATAAATTAAAAACTGTCAGCCACAGCAACACCTTGAGCTTAATTCTTGTATAAAATCCAATAGTCATTAAGATAAACCCTTCATGATTCAGGTTTGACCACGTGTGTGTGGGTGTGTTAGCGCCTGTCGGCCTTGGGGAAAAGTCTGTATGCGTTTTGTGCTGTGGCGAGTTGAACGGCGTGCGGCGACAGACCTTTGACGTCAGCGATGTACCGGCAGGACAGGCCGATGTTACTGGGCTCGTTCCTCACCTGCAGGACAGAAAAACACAGGAAGGCATGAAAACATCTGGAGAGTAGCTGTGCAAATGTGATGGATTTCTAATAAGGTGAAACTTACATGTTTGTCGATCCCCAGTGCCGGAGAGTCGGTTTCAAGACAGATGTGTTCCAATGGGATCTGCTTGATCAGTTTGTCTCTCTGGATGGAAGCATTAAAATTCACTCTGTTATCCTGGTTCCTCTCACAGTCCAAGCAGTCTAACACTAGAACTTATGATTTTACAATGGACGTCACCACTGCTGCCATTTTTTACCCATAGTGCATTACTTGTCAATGAGAACATGATGTAGTTCATCTGTGTATTTTATAGAACTGCAGTTAAGCTAAAGTTCAGTTCAAGTATCACAGATTTGGCATTTTCCATGTTATCCTACCCATAAATGCAGAAGTGTCTCTTTACACCTACTTGTTGGTTCCGGCCGACAGCAGGTGGGAAGGAGAAGAGGTAACCAGCCTTTACTGCTTCCAGAGCAACCGAAGGCTTCCCCGCAAAGTTATGAAGCAGAGCTCGGCTTATACCTGAACAAAGGTTAGAAAGTTATGACCTTTGCCTGATTCTTGTGCAGCTGTGCAAATCTCACAAAAAAAAAACACCGACCTTGTTCTCTCATGGTCTCTATTGTGACCTTGGCAGCCGATCGTGAGTGAACGTTTCTGAGCAGAAAGCAAGAAAAAGGGTCAGCATCAGCACTGCAATAATATTTTTTGGTAAATAATGATAATTCTATTTGTTTTGCACTAACATGATTTTGACTTGCTTGTCTGCTTTATTTACTGTTTTTTTTTTCCTATTAGCATTAACTGTCCCCACTCTATCCCTGTGTGTGGTGAGTGCTGCTTTAATCATAATAATCACATGGAGGTCTGTCTGCAGCCTCTTCTCTAATCACTGTTGTGCTTCATTGATCATTGATCTCATACAGATGCTAGAATGCAGCTGCACCACAGCACCCGACAGCTGATCTCATCAGTTACCTCAGTGACTGTATTTTAGTGGACAGAAATATTTCTAGTCTAGTCTCATGTGTCTACTCTGTCCTGTGGTGCTCACACAGGCAGGTCCAGGTCCTTGGCAATGTTGAGCTGCGCGATGAAGACAGTCATCTGGTCGTCTCTGTCCTGCTGCGTGGGCGCACACCACGGAGTGAAGTCCAAACCAATCTAGAACAAAAAGTAAACAAAGACAATCAGACTCATCAAAACCCAAGAGCCACTGGTACACAAAGCCTCAGTTTGGTTTAGCTGCAGGTTTGACCTTTGATAAAATGCCAAAATGCTCTGACGAGTTCAGAACAAGTTCTTTTGCAACTTGGACAGAAAACCTTTCAGAAAGAAAAGTCATGGAAGAATTTGTTTATATGCCGGAAAAAAAAAAAAACATGTCCAGTGTTTTTCTACATGACTTTTCCTTTCAAATATGCAAACGTCCTTTCCACAGACCTAACTATTGCATAGTTGTCAAAGCATTTAGGTCTCAATAAGTCAGCTGAAAGCAGTAAACTCCCAGTTAAATTATCTATGGTCCTCATTTTCTAACAAAAGTTAGACTGAAGCGATTCTGCAGCAGGAGAAGCTGCAGATAGAAGAGGGTGTGGGAAAGTGCTGACAAACTCAAACTGTAGATGCCGAAGCTCATCCACACAAATAAGAGTCATGGATACAGGAGCCTGGGACTGCTGACTTAGACCTGTGATGCCTGAAACCTGCTCTGAAAAACACACATTCCTCAGCAGGAGGAGGTCGAGGGCTCTGCAGCTCAACAGAGGATGAAGGGCAAGCGTGTCAGTGTATGAGAGAGTGTGTGACCGAATATTCATTAACTTTTCCTAGCAAGAAAGATCAAGAGGTGATCTGGGAATTTACCAAAGCCATACGAAAGTTAGGATTTGTTAGTCTGACGGTGTAAGTGTGGTGTGTTATTCCTGTAGTGGAATGAATGAAGGGGTTAGAAATAGCCTTAGTTTAAGTTGTACAAGTAGAAACCTGTGTGAGTGAATGTACCTCTCCAACAGCTACAAGCTGTTCTCTGTGTTTGTAGAACAACGGCAGTGCAGCATCCAGATCCTGTGAAAAATACACAAGAGCTGCAGATAAATACTGATGCTAAAGCTACCTCAGACTTAACCACACCATGGTTTGTGGTATAAATATCAAGCCAAGGGCATTGTACAGCTAAGGACTGTGGATTTATTTTTAAATTTAAAAAGTCAAGTAGATGATCATTTCATAGATAAGAATTAGACTTTTTTTGTAATTATTTTTAGGATTTTCTCATCAAAACCCAAGAGCCAAAGGTGCACTGTGGACATACAAGTAATGTTTTTTTGTTTTACAGTAAACTGCGGTGAAGAGAGTTTCCATGCAGCAGCAAAGTTGAGTTTACATTTATAAAAATGGATGAAACTGATCTGCTTCTTTAAAAATGAAACCTGAATTTGATTCCACATCACAGCCTAGTGTTTCTGTTGTGATAGGTAAGCTATATAAACTACAGCCTGTGAATTCTAGTACTGTCAATAATGGCTTAACAGAAAAAACACCCTCCCTCCCTGTGTCTCCCAGTGGATACAGTTACTCTCCTCAATGTGTCTGAATGGATTAATAAAAATAATCACATGATGAACGCAGAGCCGATTGTTTTACTACCTGAGGCTTCACGCATCGCTGCTCAGGGCCGATGCCACTCTGCAACGGATGGATGCCAAAACACGGAGCCACCAGATCTGGAAAACTGTAAGACAAAGAATCCGACGGATACATCCACAATAAACATGAGGCTGTCAAGCTGAGAGCAGCTGTGTGGGACAATGTACACATTCCCATTCTTAAACTGTGTGTAAAATAAACATTGTGCAGCTGTATAGCTTAGGATTTAGCCATGTGCTGTGTTAAGATCTTATGTGAAATGGACACATTTCACATAAAAGGAAGATCATTGTTCCTGCCCTGTCAGGGGTAGAACTTTACTAAAAGCTTTTATTACAGAGAAAAGTGTAATGCAAATACTTCCACCAAAGTTGTTCTCCTTGGCTTTTTATGTATCTATGAGCTCAGTCCTCCCTTTCTCAATAAAAAACACACCACAGAAAGTAAAGGTTGTGACACTGTATGTACAGAATAAATGTCTGAGGACTTATTACAAAAACACTGAACACATACAAACCGTTGTTGCAGCTGAAGAAGTCTGTTAAACTCTCTGACTTCTTCTGTAACTGTGACCAGAGTCTTCACCCCGGCCTACACACACACACGCACACACACCTATTGATTTCAGTCACATTAATCATATTGATCAGTCCTACAATAAACTTTAGAGACTGTAAAGATTCACTCGTGTAGCAACTTCTCAGTTCAATTCCCTATAGTAGTCTGATAAAGTCACTAGTGTTGTATTGTCTGATGATAACTGACCCCTTTGGTCCTCAGGATCACATCCTCCACATCCTGAAAACAGATAAATAAGTTTATTATTTGTTTGCACATTGATAAGACAAATAAATAAATTCAACATGTAAGGAGCCCTGCAGCAAGTGACACAATAGTTTTTTGGGACTGTTAATGATAAACACTGGGTGTTAAAACGAGTAACTGTGATGTTAATTCACAGTGTATATACTTTAAAGTGGCCTATAACCAGTGTGTTAGTCTCAATACTTTAAGAATTAACATTTAAGGTTTTAATGTTAATACATTTCTTGTCTAAAATCAACCTACCTCCTCAAACTCACGGGCTGCTATATGACAGTGACAGTCTACGAAGCCATACTCCATTAAAAATCAAAACAATCTGAATAATACGAAGAGAAAACGCGATATTTAAGCTAACAGCCAGAAAAACCCACTTCGGGCCTACCGTGTTGTTTCTCGTGGGGCATCTTTAGCGGTCGGACCAGGAAGGTACAACGTCAGTTCCGGTTTGCGTCAAAAACAACGTAAACAAAAGTTGGCGGCAAAGATGGAGTCAGTGTGTGAACCAAACCAGGAATACAGAGTCCAGGTGACTTCGAAAAAACAAGTGACGGAGCAGATAAACAAATACAAAGACGTTTTGAAGACGGCGCTGGACGGACAGCTCGACGTCACAGCAGAGACGAAGGAGGTTTTAGTGCAGGAGCTGCTGACGGTGGGTTGGTCGGACTGTTTACGTCGCAGCACCTGTAAACAGCTTCGTAAACAGTTTGATAAAGTCCGAGCTTTGTGACTGACACCGAGTCTGAAAGTCTGTTTGTGTCCGCAGAGCTTCGAGACAGCTGTTCAGGCCAACGTGCTGGTGAATGGGCAGCCATGGGACGAGGCGCCAGATGTCGAAGGCGAGTTCACAGGGTTAAACTAATAATTATTCAACTATTATTAATAGATTATTATTATTATTAGGGTGACTAACTGCTCTGACCTTCTCCACAGAGGATGAGACTGATCTGGAAATCCTGCTGGATGACACCATTGTTGAGACCACCAGGCTGCGCAGCACCTGCCCCAGGCAGATCCTGCCTCATGTGGTCCACACCCTTAAGGCTGAGCGTAAACTCAAGGTGGGTGTTGCAGTCAGCTTTTGACAGGGTTTGGTATATTTATAGTGAATCCTGTTACTCTTTCAGTTTCAGCTACAGCACAATAACTAACACCTGCTGTTTTTAGGGGCTGTATGAGCTCGCAGTCAAACCCCAAGAGGTGGTTAAAGACCCGGATCAAGGTACTTATTGTAACTAACTAACAACAATCAACAAGCCTGATTGTTTTTGAGGTTCTTTAATTTATTTACAAGAAATTCTCCACATGATTCTTGTTGTATGTAGAGCAGACGAACTGAATCAGACAATTTGCAGAGTAACCCTACTGCTGTGTGTTTCCCCAGAGAACATCATGAATGAACTGACAGCAGCAGCTCCCGGGATGGTGAAACACGCCATCCAGGTTATAAAGGTAACACACCAAGCGCGTCAATATTTATCTGTAAATGCAGATTTTGTAGGTGACTCTTTTACTAACACTTTTTTTTTTTTCTGTGCAGTCAATCAACACACTGCAGAAACAAGCTGAAGGCCTCCGTGAGATCCTCAACACGAAACCGAGTCTCACCACCACGGAGATCCACAGAGACCTGTTCAGCTGCATCGACCAGTCGGACGCTCCTCTGCCTCATATTGGTGCAGCTATGACACACAGGCAGCCAATCCAGAGAGCCTTAGAGAAAGCAGCTACAAACTGCTACGTTCCACTCGCCAAGAAACCTCGTCACCCGGTGGAAGAGGTCAAACCAGAGTGATGCCTCCTACAGGAGCACCACAGAACAAGGAAGATGTAAAGGACTAATGTGTTAATGGACAATTAAAAATGATAAGACCAAGCTGAAGAACCAGTGATGTGGGACAAAAAGAAACACTGGTGTTATGACAGAAAAATATTATATATGACAACTCATGTCAAACTACCAACATTCGCAAACCATCACAGTCTTGTCTGTGTTAGAAGTTAGTTTCTCAATTTTAAGTCAAAAGTTTTACAGAGTATTTTGCCACTGAGCCCAACACCTGTGAAATGACTAAAATAATAAAGTCGTCAGAGCTAGTCTGAATCAGATGAAACTGTAAAAGTGCCTGTGTCCTCACTCCAGTTCTCTCTCTGTTCATATTGTGAACAAATAAATGTCCACAGATTTTGTTTTAACGCAGAAAAGCTTGACAGATAGGAGAAATGAACAATAATCAACTCATCAGCATGGTAAAAAAAAATCAAAACATAACTTACCAAGTCTCAGACAAAACAATCCACTGCAGTGAATCAGGCAATAATCCCTAATAACCTACAGGTGGGAAGGTGAGTAATCGTCCCCTTTTGTCCCATCATGCAATGCTCTCATCGACTGGCAGCCCAGTTTGTCTGCGTGGTGTAATGTGCCAGGAAACCTCTGGAGGGCGCTGTTCCCCTTGACCAGAGAGACGTGGTGATGCAGCAGGTGTTAGGTGCTGCCTAGTGAAGCGCGCCCCCTGCTGATGTGATTTGACTCACAAGCCGAAATTAAGATCTGTATATATATATATATATATATATATATATATATATATATATATATATATATATATATTCCCACTAAAATAAAAGTAAATAAATAAAAAGGAAGTCATACTGTTTGTGTGGTTGTAGAATCTGTTGAGTCAGACCCAATAACCATAATAAAAATGTGTACCATAACTTTATTTGTAGTATTACACTATATCAACAGAAATGTGACATTATTTAGAACATATTTTTTTGCTGAGCTTGAAATGATTTTTTAATCAGCCAACGTGTATAAAAACTACAGTAATTAAAGTCAGTATTGTGGTAACTGATGATGAAAACTGCAAAAAAAACCTCAAGTATGTCATAAGTTTCTTGTGTGTTCGACCGACACCGTTAGGGAACAAAGTCATGATGGGATATTATGTCATATTATGGCATTGAGGTCCTATTGATGCTACAAACGTGTCACCGTGGATCCGTAAACTCTGTTTCACCTGCATGAGACTAGAAATCTGTGGCTTGGTTGCGTTGGTGGAAGCTCACTGACAGTTACACTTCTCCACTCTGACCACAATCACATCAGACTTCATGGTTTTACAACATGTTCTCTTTCGTTTTTCCTTCCTCTTCCTCATATAGGTCAGTGAAGAGTTAATTTCAATGCAGAAGGTTCTGACGCAGACTAACTGTGACGGACTGAAGTGGAACTGAAGTGTTTCACGGCTGCAGATGTCTGGAACCTGGACGTTATATACGTGTATGAATACATAAATAAAAGAAGAATTGAAATATGCAGAGAAGCACTTCAGACACAACAGGCTGCAGCATGGAAAAACACTTAACTACCATAAGGTCATAAAATAATCATTATAATGAATCTTTGCTGTTAGATGTTATGAGGTGACAAATAATCTTTATATACAACAACTGTGGTTTGTGAACTGATTAGAAAATCAAAATGCAACTTGATAAATGGGCTAAAATCATATTTATTGCAAACGATAGAATATTTTGTCGCCTGGGTGGTTAGAAGAGTCTGAGGAGTCCAGGAATGACCTTTCAAACTTTTGCAAGGGCTGTTAAAAGAACCGTCTGTATTTATACTAAGCTGTTAGGTAAATGGGTGTATTGTTCATCTGTCCAAATACCTTTGGCCGTGCAGCATATGTCACACGTGTCACATTAATAAAGTCATGATTGGTGCTGCCTGAAACATTAAGTGTTGCCCTTTTCACCCTAAACATGATGAAAAGACCAAACACTTCTGTTTTGTAAGAAGAAACTTTTGGTGATGATCCAGCAAAAGGTCAGAGGTGAGTTCATTCATAGTACATACACTTCATCATCCTGGGAATTGTTGCACAAAGAATACTTTCAACAGCTTTTTGTGGTTTGTTTAATTTTCCTTGGTAAGCACCGGATGGGTGGGACTGGTCAAACGAGATTAAATGCCAAAGGTGAAAATGTAAAGCAAAGTTCAAAAAATGACTATAAGGCAGAGAAAAGCTAAGTCAGTCTATATGTAAACTTCATAGTCGCTGTGAAACTGAGCTCAGATCAGTTTCTACATGAGCAGGTGTGTAAATCACCTCTGTCATGACAACAGTTGCTTAGCAATACAGGAAATACTGCAGAGGCAGGAAGTGACACGTCACCAAGAGCGTTTCTGAGGAAGGCTGCACAGACACACGCTCAGTTCTGCTGCGCGCTAGTTCAACCTAACCTGCAGGTGTTTGGACTGTGGGAGGAGGCTGGAGAACGTGGCCATGTGGACATGGCAGAACACACACAGACACGCCTCCCATCCCAGTTAAACAGACCCTCTTTTCCACTGAACTGTGGAGTAAATTCCTACTAACTTCTCTGGAAAAGTAAAAAAGTGCCAAACAGTGCCAGCATGTTTCATAAGCGGAAATCAGAAGTTTAATTTGAGGAAGGGTTAAGGCTTATTTAAGGTCTGAAAAGATTTGTGCTGGGTGTCAGATCATTTATCACTAAAGGGTCATTATTGCTGTTGAATATAATCTCCTCAGAAATTCCACTGCATTCCTCCTCCTCCTCTGGGAGGTTAAGGTTAGAGGTGGAGTTCATGGGTTAGAGTCTTAGGGGGTCAGGGTCAGGGGTAACTGTAAGAGCTTTGGGAAAAACTTGACAACTACCACATTGCTCACATCTGCTACAGGCCTCTATGTCCAGGTTTTGTCCTATGTGCATGCACCTTAGTTCTATATATGAAGAAAAACAGGATGAAAAACAGCAAAACGCATCAAAGACTCATCAGTTCTAACACACCAGTTCTTCGAGAACTGATAAAGTCATGAGTTTCATTTGAGGTGAAATTTGAACTTTACTCATGGAGGATGTGCCTGTTTGCAGATCGTGATTTGGTCATGGCTTCCAACATGCACCACTGTCAGATGAGAACTTCCACTGTTGCTCAACGTAAACATAACAAGTCATAGTCAAAATGTGGTATTGAGCCAAATATTTAGTCCAAAGGGGGAAAAGAGGAACTTTAGAAAGCAAAAATAGGCAAAAAAAACTGGACATGAGGGTGTGACAGTATATTACAACATATTTATCACATGGAAACACATTTTATAAATTCTATTACTATCAGGTCCTCTTTCAAATGTCAGTGAAGCTCTATGGGAATATTACAAAATAGTTTGACTCATTTCTAAAAACTGATAGTCCTGGTCACCACATTTCCCACTTATCCAGGATCCTAATTTCCTTTCTCCACCCACACAGGTCCCATTACACATGTGAAATCCTTGCCCTCCAACTGGTTTCCATGAAAAGGTCAGCGGTGCAGTCTGCTCACACTTTAATTAGAATTATCTCATTCTTTGTCTTCATCCCATCCTCCTTCTTCTCTAGACATGCTATGATCTGTTAGCACCCTTCATATAAATAGCAATAAACCAAAGAAACTGCCGCTGTTGCACAACTTTGTTGGAAAGTCTCAGTATTGTTGTTAACCTCAGCAGGTTATAGGACATGCAGCAGTTTAAACAGCTGGATGGATGAATAGGTAAGAATAAAAGTCACAACCCACCCAAATTCTTTCTTTTGTATTTCTAAAACTCCCTGTTTGTGTTTCATCCTTTACAGAAAGTGACACCTGATGGTAAGAAAACAGTTTTAACTGTGGGGAAACAGCTGAACGACAACGACTGAAAACACATCAGCGACACACACCACTCCACTGGGAAACATGTGTCTTCATTACAAAACCCCAGACCTGAACCAGAACTCTGTACTGTATCTAAGGTCACCTGTGCATGTACCAGAGCGCAGGTCTGCTGTTAGTATGAGAATGACCAGTCTTGTCCTCTAAAGGCATGTCTGCTGACAAAAGCCTCAAAAAGTCATCATGTCTCTGTGATTTACACTGTTACTCCTTCACAATAAAAGATTCCTGGAGAACCTGCAGTAAGAGAAACAAAGCCAGCAATGTTGCATCATACACAAATACATGAGTGAAATGTGTGCAAATAAAACACAAATACAACCCCAGAGCAATGCCTGTGTATGAAAATGACTCTGCTGTGGCAGAACCCCACCTTAAACATTTTTATTATAGACCGTCCTCGTCCTGTTTAAACTGCTTTGTCATCCTCAGAGTTTTATATTTTCTTCTGTCTTATACAACAGTCCTCTCTCCCCCTCCATTTTTTAATTTCATTGCCTGTTTTTACTTCCTTGTTCGGTGTGGGAGTTGTTCTTAAGTGTCATCGTGAATTGTATAAATTGAATTTATTTTACCTGCTGATCTGGGTGAGTGTGTTTGGCTGGAGGACCTGCTGAAACTTCCAGATCTATGTGCCTGTATGTGCTGTAGTGACCTTTGACTGCAACACACTGCTGGTCAAAGATTATAACACTGGCATTGCATCAGTCGCTTTGCTTCCACTTCTGACTAAGTTGCATCAGTTTCTCCCTCAACTGAGAGAATGACAAAGCATCTTCCCCCTGCTTTCAACCTCCTCCCTCTAACTGTGTGTGTGTGTGTGTGTGTGTGTGTGTGTGTGTGTGTACTTTGACCCCACATTGACCAATATCCGACACAGGACAAGCAGCCATGGCAGATGTGAGGTTTTACTCCACACCTGTGCTTTTCCAAAACAGGCTTCAAAAAACAAAACGTGAGCGATTTAGTGACAGAAAATAAAACATTAAATTGCATCAATTGAAGCTTTTCCTCTGAAGACGACAGTAATAAAACACAAAGGCAACAGTCACCTTCATGTCAGGTCCTGCCCCGCAGTGTTTCTGCTCTAATTGAAGCCTGCAGCTGAACCGTGGCTCGCCCCTGAAAACATGTCATGACCCGGTGAAATATTAGCTACTTAGCTACGTCTCCATGTTCCACCTTTTGGAAACAAGAGAAGAGTCATTTAATTTATGTCAATGAAAACATAGGATTATAAAAGTAAATGTGCATCCACAGCACAACAATTATATAATATATTATATAATTATATATGGCTGCTTTGCATTCAGCTGCACAGCTGTCATTAACAATAGCACTTAGACCTGTGCTGTCATTCCTGCTTTACATTGACCTCAATGAGATTTAACCTAATTACACCTGGAGTGAGGCTCTAACAGAGCAGGGCAGAGGGGACTTCTGACAATAACTTGGAATCAACATCAAAACAACTAAAACACTAAAACAGGTTGAAACATCTCCAGAAAACAGGACACCCCTCGCTCTCTAACACAGATTCAGTCTTATGGAAATGTTTGCTCTTATTTTTAACTTTTATTTTATTTTTTTTTTTTTACCCAGCCCAGGGTCTTACTCACAAGACTAACAAAACAAAGACTGACAAATGGAGCGCCTTTGAATAAAACTAAGGATAACATCATGCTGTTCAGCTGGGACTCATAAATAAGAGTTACCATAGAAACTCATGATAACACGTACAAAATATCAAACAGCGCTGACTGGTGTAGTGTTTGTTTTCATAATCTTTGAGCAGCAGACAGGTGGAGTCAAACCACATGATGCTCTGATTCTCACAGGTTGTGTAATGTGTCTTAATGATGAGCCAGAGATCTATGTGGTTGGCTGCTCCATGCTTGTGTAATTGGATAATTAGGAGCGTAATAGACTTTCAACAACTTCAAGGTAATTGTTGGAGTCGGGTTAGTTCCCCCCCATGACCGTGAAACCAGATCCCAGCAGGGACCCAAACAAACCGTGAACTGGGAAAAACTGGTCTCCAGTGGTCTGCACTACTGGAATCAGCTGAGAAGATACTGATTCCTCTGAGAGACTCTACAAGGTTGTGATAGTTATTGTTGGTGTGTGAGGGTCTGTGTGTGACTTATACAAATGTTTTTATAACATCTGTATCTCAGTTAGACTTCCTGTTTAAATAAACCTCATTCATCCTTTTATACCAAACTTGGTTGATGGTATCTGTGGTTGAACTGTCCAAAACCCACTCAAACCTTTCAAACATTGTCATTGTTATTAACCTTACATTTGATATAACCTGCAGAAAGTCTTGAACCTAAGAAGCATTAGGTTGTAAAAACAAAAATAAAATATAATGAAATGTGCTAATTTGTGAAACTCACACTGCAAATTGATTTAATCATTTTGTGATTATATTGTTTTGAGTGTTGGGCATTTCTGCACATCCAGTGGTGACTTCAGACTTGGGTGGGTTTGTTGTGGTCATGTTTCGCTGCTTATCCTCACAGATAACACAGAAACCACCGAATCATATCTGATCAGCTGCAGCAGGAGACGTCTCACTCCCCTCTGTCTGTTGTCAGAGCAGCAGACATGTCCGGTCTTGTCTCTCTGCTCGGTACAAACAGCTGCTCTGATCTTACATGAAGGAAGTTTAGGTGAACTCATGTTTTTGTCATGAAGTTTTCCACCTAACTTATAATTAGTGGGGAAAAAAAACACCTAAAGGAATGACCCACCAAATTAAAAGTCTGTGTTAAAATGTGTGTGTTTATGGTTTAAGTAAAACAGAAGACAATAAATCCTCAGGGTGCTAATAAATATTTAAGATCAAGTTGTTGAGTTTTAATATATTTAAGGCAAATGAGACGTTTCAGTGTAATGCAATCCAAAACAACACTACAACCTCAGAGACGACCACAGATTTTATTTAAATTCCCTCCCCGACACTGTCGGGAACAGAACAAATGCTGTGTTTACTCCAGGCCTGCTCTGATGGATTGTTTTAGATTATACATTATCATATATTTTACACACCGACTATTTTTTTATATGAGTTAAACAGGACAGCAGTTTATTGTAAAAAAAAAAAAAAAAAAAAAAAACCAGCAAGATGAGATTTACTGTTTGAAATACGTCTTTTTAATGAAAGTATCAAAAACAAAAATGTACACATCAGAACGTTGGTAGTAGCAGATGCAGATGTACCAGACAACAGTTTATTCATTTAGGCTACGATGCTAAAAGTCCAACAGCTACAGACAAAACAGCCTCCAGTAGGATTAGGCACAATAACAAGTCAGTGCTCAGTAGCTTTACAGCCATGACTAACAACGGGACAGACCACAAAAACAACACACACACACACACAGACGCCTGCGTCCTTTAAACTGTGTGTCACATAAACAAGTGTCCTCTGGAACCTCCGTCATGCAGACACAACATACGAGCCTTCGCTGCTCACTGGGAACCAATACAATGTGCTGCTCAACAACCATGTGCATCACTATTACCCTTCTATTGTGTGCGGTCTGAAGTGTTCTGTAGGTGCGAAGACGGTGCTACTGGGGTGTTCAGTGTGTTTGTTTGGTGAAAGAACTGGCAGTTATTCAGTTTCCCCTTTTTCTGCAGTGAGTGAGGAACAACAGGGTTTCAGTGTTTGCTCAAAGATGCACAGCTTCTCTTACGAACAATTTGTACTGATTCAGTGTTTTACAAGAAAATAGACTCTACACTCTTGATGATCACACCTTCTCGGTTTCTATTTGCACAGTAAACCACATTTCTCTCAAGGACAGAGAGACAAACAGGGAGTGGAGGGTATGCGAAATATTTGGCAATGAGTTGAAACCTGGATACTGACAAAGTCCACAACACACAGTATAATGTCATATCAACTTGAGTAACTTCAGTGAGGCATGTTAGGAGGACGAGCCAAAAGCTGATGCTTCTCATACCTAGCTAATGATATTTAGTCAACATAACTTCCACGTGTCATTAATAAATACACTTTAAAAAATAACAATCTTTCTTTGTGTCGCTCTGTCGAGACCAAAGGAGGCATCTGGTATTTTCACACAGAGTTAATGCACAGTCAATACAATGTACAGGAGTTTAGGTAGAAAACATATCTGAAAAATAACACTCACGTAGCTTCATCGTCACAGAAGTAGTAAAAAGCAACACTAGGTCTGTTTAACAGGGAATGCGCTGACAAATAAAAGAGTACTCGTGAAAGTAGAAACAGTTTCCTTTTTTTTTTTGGACAGTTTTTGCTTTCCAGTATATTTCAAATGATTCAAAAAGTAAAGTATCTTCTGCATATATGATTACATAGCAACTCAGACCACGATTTAAGTGCTGAATAATAAACCCTGCCTACATTTCCCTTTGTAACTGCTACCATTGTTGACAGCAAACAACCAGACTTGTCTTCCAGAGGTTAGTCCTTAAATGAGCCATTAAAATACATTTAACATTGACTTCTACAGCCAGCGTAGGTCCTGAGTGGTTAGTAGCAGCAGATGTAGTCCATGTTGTCTAGAGGACCAGCAGACAGGGTTGATACGGCAATGACATGTCACACAGTAGTCACTTAATAAATATACTAATTTTCATACACCAAGAACAAGCAGTGTCTTTTCTAGTCAGTGACTTGCACCTCAAACACACTCACACGGTCATTCTGTGTCTACACAACTGTGGGTGAACAGTTAAATTATGTGCCTTGATCACCTTGAAATTCCACTTTGGTACAAAACTCACACTAAAAATCACACTCGTCTATTCAAAATACCTGTAAATAAAAAAAAGCAATTCATGTTTGGTTGTTTTGTTTTAGTACTGCAGCATCTCTCCTTGGCCCTGACTGTTAAAAAAAGAAATATGTAACGCAGGTCAAGGTGCTGTCCATCGTCCGTCCCTTTCTGTCCAATCAGCAGCTAAGGATTCAGGGAGTGGGTGATGCTGAGATCTCTCTAGCAGCTTTGTGGAAGGTGAATGAGACCGAGGAGTCGTCCGAAGGTGCCGTTAGATTTCACTGCCACTCTCAGGTCATCGGTCTATGTGGCCGCTCCACCTGCCCCTCAAACAGTCTGTGCAGGTGTTGCAAGTCTTAAAGTGGCAAAAACACCTGGTCGCTCATAGGTGACTGGGACACTGGACGTGGTCCAGCGTCAGAAGTCCTTCATCCAGAGGTGCAACCATGGAGATGGCCGTGGCTGAGGGGGAGGTGTTGACGGAAGTAGAGGTGAGGTTGTGGAGTTGTAAGGTGCTCTCCTTGATGTGCTGGATGAAGAGATTCCTCTCGTCCTCCGGCGTTTGGCCGTTCTGGGCTCGGACGATGCAGGTTGGCCGGTGCAGGTTGAGCATGTAGACCAGCTGCTGCTTCTGCTGCTTCAGCTCCTCGATCTGAGCCTTCAGGTCAGCGTTGACACTCTCCAGTTTCTCAGACTCCTGCAGAGAAAGGACAGAAATCAGTCAACGCTGTACTTTTATGTTCATTTGAAAGTTAAAGCTTCCTTGTACTTTTGCACACAAAACAAACAAAACATGAGCCAAACACAAAATAAACTCTGAACTGGTGCAACCAGATGCTCAGGGAAGAATAAACATTTACTTTTATTCTCCATGACTGTGTCCACTACTGTGACTTCAGCTTGTCATACTGAGCCTTTTAGATAACCTTCACTTTCAGTGTGAAGAGGTCAAACAAAACCAGGACAGCCTAGGAACAGGCAGCCTGTCAGATTGAAAAGTACCTTCTGCAGACACTCGGTCTTCTCTTTCTTCTTGTTGCGACACTTGGCAGCAGCAATTTTGTTCCTCTCTCTCCTCCTTTTCCTCCTCTCGTGCTCCTCGGATGTCAACTGAAAACCAGAGAGGAATATAAGCTGTCAATATTTTATTCCTAAAAAAAGCACACACACTCATTTGGAAAACACACTACATGGTCAGTGTGTAGTTTCCCCTCAGACCCACCTCTCTCTTGACCCCGGAGCCACGGGCCCGCTGCTCGGAGGCTCGGTCCGAGCTGGAGCTGGCGCCGTCAGAGCTAAGGTCAGCGCTGAGCCCATTGGAGAGGCGCTTGGTCTGGATGGCCAGTCGCAGCTCCTCTTTCACGATGGGTGTGAAGTTGGTGAAGTCGTCCAGGGTGAGCGTGCCCGGCGGGGAGAGACACGGCACCAGGGCGGAGCAGCTGATGTCGGCTAACGAGGGGCCTGGGTGCTGCAGCATCATTCTGCAAACAAAAACAGCTGATTATTGGCATGTTCGTCAGAGTCAAAGACTTTCTGCACCGTGGGTTTTCCTCAGATAAAGCAAAGAATGGCACTTAACTCAACATTAAGAAGCACAAACACACAACGAGCTTCTGTTGATTAAGAAAACCTGATAAGATCAAGATAAACTCATTATTTAGACACACTGACAGGTTGCTGAGACCATGGGGGCAATTAGAGTCATAGTTGAAATAATGTCAACTGTTGCTCAAGACTCTGGAAAAGTCAAACTAAAGCTAAGCTCTGTGTTTAAATGTAAACATGTTTTTAAAGGCAGCACAGACAAAGAGCAGGAATAATTTATGGCCACACTGTCAAACCCACTTTCATCAACGTAAACAAATGTTTGTTATTTGGAAATATTCCATAAACAATTAAAGGCATTATTAATAGGTGTGGATGTTTGGTATCTAAACAGGGCCGAGACGTGGAGAGGTATGATTGACAGCTCTATAGCTGGATCATGTTGACATCCTGCTCTCTAAGAGCAAAACAAAAACATCCAGGCAGTAAGGTGTTACAGGATCATTTCATTATTCTGAGACAGATGAAGTTATTCTTCCTGTGATATTTTCCTAATGTTTCATAGTTTGACACCAGAGTTATTATTCTACTTCATGGGAAAGTATTATTTTGATTTTCAATTAAAAAAAATAATAATAATCATCAGATTTGGAAAGAATTTGATTTGGAAAACAAGTTTTTACAAGCAGATAAAAGTTTCTCTCCATATTGTTTTGTGAAATGTTATTACAGTTTGTGAAACTTCAAGTTATCACCCACAAAGTTAATAAAATTCATTTCAATGATAAAACACGTCCAAAGGAAGCTGGAACTGGATCCAGTTTATAGTTGATATATTTTTATTATTAACTGTCAGGCCTAGAATGAAGACAGAACATTTCAACTCATCTGTTTAATAAGAAAAACATCTAAATATGTTGAATTAAAACAATCACTGATCTTCGCTGCAGCCTGAGCCACAAAGCTTCACTTTCTTCTGTACAGATTTAATGTAACAGGCAGAACCGGGGTTCAAAGTTTCACAAAAATGTTCCGGGACCTCCGAGCGCACGGACGCACCGGGACTCCTCCGCCGAACAGACCGGGACCACACAGCCACAGCGCGGCCAGTCTCTCTGACACAACCCCCTCCTCCCCGACAAACCCCATCCGCCGGAAACAAGACCCGGACCTACCTGTTAGAGGTCTGAGCGCCTGGATGTGGACGAAACACGAAAACCCTCCTGTGGCTGCTGAGTTTCCTTCTCCGCCTGCGGCTGCGTAACAACTAACGCTTCTGACCGCTCCGTTGCATCACCCGCTTTTATAGCGCATGGCGGGGGCGGGGCGTCGTGACGTAGGGACGCATGCAGGGGGAGGAGCAGAGCGGAGGAAGCGCACGGGGGGTTACGTCATCCTATTTATAGCATGCTGATCCCGCGATGATGCAATCGAGATACCCCGAGCTGTTCTACCATAACGGGCAGCCCCCCCCCCCGCCCTGCTCCTCCTTCTGCTCCTCCTCCTCTTCTCCTTCTTGCTCCTCATCACGTCTGTCTCTCTTCCTCACTTTTTTCCTGCTCTTCTGTTCATCCTTCTCCTCTTCCTCTCTCTTTACATTACTTATTTCTTTTTTCTCCTCCAACTACTCCTCCTCTTTTCCTCCTCTTTTCCTCCTCTTTTCCTCCTCTTTTCCTCTTCTTTTCCTCTTCCTTCATTTTCCACCTTACTCTTATTTCCCATGTCTAGTCTATCCCTCCATAGATGCTTTTTCTTTCTTAGTTTCTGTAAACAAAATTAATAAAAATAATAAATAAATAAATAAATATCTGTACTATATTGATATAATATTTTTATCTAATATTTCCCTTGTTGTCTTTCTGGTATTTTCCTTCCTTACTCCCCTCTTTCCTCCCTTTCCTTAACCTCTCCCCATCCCTGCTAATAATAAATCTCACTCAATAAACTAAATGAGACTAGTTCATTAGACACAAATAAATGAACATGTAATAATTCCTCCCCCTCCCCGTCCCATCTCCCTGTTTTCTCATTCCTGTCATTCCACACTAACTAGTGAAACACACTCTTCAGGCTCAATGATAGCAGACTGTTATTTATTGTGTGGTTACATCTCACCGGCCGGGATATAAAACTACGAGGTTGGACAGACACACACACACACACACACACACAGAGAGAGAGACGGCCTGTGTTCTCTTCTTCTTCTGGTTCTTCTGGTCTCTCGAGCTGATCTGCTTTAGGTAGGTGAAGAAGTTTTACGTCTTTGTGCCCAAATTAAAGTCACAGGTCACTAGAGCAGCTGTGCAGTGACACATCGCTTGGTAGTGACAGGGTTTTTACTGTAAGCTGACAACATGTGGTGGCTCTGAGTCCTAGTTAGTCCTAGTTAGTCCTAATTAATCCTAATTAGTCCTAATTAGTCCTAATCGGCTGATCTTCTTTACTTGTCTGCTGAGACAGAGGAGGGAATTTCCTCTCACACTCTGTTTTTATCATAAAAACTACAAGATTACTACCATTATTACTAAAGACAGTAGTAGCTGAAGTAACAGCGGCAGTACTTTTGTGTTAGCAGTAGTAACTTAACTTAGTGGGAGAACTGCAGCACTAATACTAACGCAGTAGCAGTTGCCTCACATTAGAAGTATAATCAGATGTGGATTTTTTAGTGTCTGCCTGTTTGCTCAGGGGTTTTCTCTGAGACTTTGGGCTGAGTCAGGAGCTGCTGTTGGTTTTGTCACAATCCAGCACAGTATCATTGAGCAAAGTACATCCCAGGAAAAACATGTGCAGTAGTTTATAACCACCATACTCGGCTCTGATCTGACCAGAATCTCTATTAACTACTAGCAATAATACCTTTTCATTTAAAAGCTACACGTCTAAGTTGTGTATTTTTAAGTGTTGGAGTGTCGTCCAGGATGAGGAGCTCCTTCATTTCCGTCTACACTCATTTCCTGTCAGTTCCAGCTCAGGGCCTTCGGCTGCTGTAATCTAGAAACTTCCAGTTTCTTCAGCTACAACTTTCACTTTCAATGATTTTAGTCTTTCTCAGAAATATTGCTTAAAGATCTTAGATGTTGTGAAATGTGAAACTAAATAAATTATTGGTATCGTGATGCTGAAATTTTACCCGAAATGGTTTATACAACAGGAAATATGACTTTATGCTTTATGTCTGCCGTGAGTAATCTTGAAACCACCTTATCTGCTCTTAGTGTGTTTTCACTCTCCCTGGTTCCTGCAGTGTTCCCTGGAAAACTTCACCGTGTGTTGAAAACAGCTTTGTGCTGATTTTCCATTCAGGCGTCACATCGTGTGTTTGTGTGTTGGTCATATAACCAGGGCATCACCGTGCTGTGAAAGTCATAAACTGGTTAATGGTCGACCAAAGTGGTGATCCCCCGCTGAGAACGTCACCAGGGCTCACCTTTAACCACACGCACAGTCACCTGCTGATAGTTAAATGTCCTCCTCGGTTTAAGTTCAGAGAAACGTCAAATGTCCGTTCTCAGGAAAAGAAAGTGAAAAAATCTAAGTTTTGTTTTCAGCTCAGGCTCACACAGTCACTACATTCAAACTGGTTTCAATTGATTGTTTTAGCCTTAAGCAGGTGGTTTCAAACTGACTGTATCTCAGATCATCCATGGCCCCGAGTTATTTAACCAGTGTGGGACACTGTGGCCTGTCCTGCCTCCTCATTATGTTTTATCCTTATCTAACTCAGAAAGCTCCTTTTTAAGTGTCATTATGAACAAGTCTGACACAGACCTGTGGCTCTGCAGTGTTTTCCAAAGCAAAACGTCCAATACAGGCCTCACTTTCTCTTTATTCTACCACAAACAACAGCTAAACCTGCATCTGTGCCATGTTTGTGTTTCTGTGACCCTGAATCAGTTTCTCTTCTGCTCATTTGGACTTTTAGCTTTCAGCAGAGACTGAGGCTAAGAGCAGGGACATTATTACTGATTATTATTATTACTGATTACATTACATCATATTAATATAATATAATAATTTATATATATATATATATATATAATTTAATTTATATCAAATTTACCATAATGTACAGTAAGAATAAAAAATAAATACAGTGAATTTCTGTGTTTATTTTACTCCAGTTTTAAAGATTACTTTATTTAAACAGAGCAGATACCACGAACATGTCAAAGTTCACCAGAACCTGCACAGGACAACAGTGATTCTACTGAAATTCATTCATTTTGACTTAAAGCTTCGTTTTTTTATTCCCTGGTGTGATCTCTCTCTCTCTCTCTCTCTCTCTCTCTCTCTCTCTCTCTCTCTCCATCTTTTCCTGTGATTAACTTTATATTACCTGAGCACACACACACACACACACACACACACACACACAGATATTTTAACACCTTCTTCAGTGCAAACAAACCACAAAACACCACAGTTTATTTCTATCAAGCCGTTGTGGCCACTGCAGGTGGTGCTGAGAACACTGATTAGTCAAAGACACCCAAGGAAAAAACTCGTCTTTTAAAAGACGGCGCTTGTGTGCTGTTGTGTCTAATTAGAGCTGACACATGCTGCGCTGTGTGTAGTTGTATTTTTATTTTTGGATCAACAGAACCAAGTAAATACTGCAGGTTTAAAGCCACACATTCTCTGTGAGCAGGCTGGCAGTGTTGAAAAGTTTATGAGGTCAGTGTGGTAATCCAGACTGATGCTGCGCCGTGAAGTCATGGCTGACCCTGTTGACTATTAATACCACATGATCGTCGCACTAACCCACCAGCTAAATATTCTATTCTCTATTTTTACATTTGGAGCGTTTCATGCCAATGAACCGTGTGTACTCACACCCACGTACTGTCAGGAGACACTGAACTCTTCAAAATATTGGAATCGTTCGCAGTATTTCTGTTGGGACTTGGTCTTCAGAGCATTTATAAACTCACTGCACAATGAACGCAAGTAGAGTTTGGTACAAGTCGAAATGCCTCAAGTAGAAGTAAAGAGGGATTTACTGTAAATATACAGTGAAGTACATGTAGTCAAGTATGGTACTTAAGCATAATTCTGAGGTATTTGTAGTTTACCTGAGTATTTCCATGTTGTGCTACTTCATCCTTGGACTTCACTACATGTCAGAGGCAAACCTTGTATACTTAGTATGGAAAGTACTTCAAATTAGAAGTATATAAGGTAGTTAACGTCAGCTACCCAGCAGTATATGAAGTACTTCAAATTAGAAGTATATAAGGTAGTTAACGTCAGCTACCCAGCAGTATATAAAGTACTTCAAATTAGAAGTATATAAGGTAGTTAACGTCAGCTACCCAGGAGTATATAAAGTACTTCAAATTAGAAGTATATAAGGTAGTTAACATTCATGTGAAATGGGCCATTCTGCACAATGAGTACTTTTACTTTGGATACTTCAAGTACATTTGGATGATGGACTGATGCTGTACTTTCAGTTTAACCTGTAACAGAGCAGTAGTTAGCCATCAGTGAACCACCACGCTCTCACTTTCACCTGCCGTCAGCTTTCAGTTCATTTTCTGCTCCGTGAACTTTCAGCCCCAGACGGCGGCTGATGCAGGAAACGTTCGAGGCCCCTGGGAGCTGTGAGTTTCACTCTGAGAGAACAGAAGCTGGACTCCAGGGAGTTTCTCATTCGTGGAAGGGAAAGTGAAAAGTAAAAGACGTTCACAGAAACTGGGTCATTGCTGCAAATTTATGAGGAGGCAGAGTCACATATGAACTGCCCTATAACACATCATTCTTCACGCAAACTGCAGCTTTACATTTCATGGTTCAGCTGAACGTGGCGTTACATCCTGAACTTTACATTGGTAGTTTATCTCCCGTGCTAAACATACACCACACCAGCAAACCTTTATCTCACTGTGCAGACTGCGATGAATGTTTATTATTTTCTATACGACACTGCAGCAGCTCGTGACACTTGTCAAGCTTCTTTTCAGATTCACTGCAGGTTTTGAACTAGTTTTGGTTTTGAACTGGACATTTTAGTGTGTGTGACAACAACAACAACACTGACACTAAGTTTATTTCCCTCAGGTGCTGCAACCATGATCCAATGTGTATAACCTTTACAGTGCATGTGTTAAAAAGTACAAATACAATGACTTGACAGAACAGCTGAACATAAATAAGACAGGAAGCCTAGTGATTTCATAAATTAACTGTTTTATTGCTGTTTATTTCCTGTAGTTCTAAATGGTTGGAAGTGTTCTGGTAATGAAATAAAAGTATTGATTAAGAGTGTTGCTGATGGGGGAGGAGGACGTTTCCCATCCTCCCGGTGTCTCTTCCCGGTTCCCTGCTGTTTGCCCGGTAAAACCACCGGGAGGATGAGAGACACTATTTCCCGGAAAGGAAGAGGGTGACGTAATCCGCTCCTGCTGAGAATAAAGGAGGAGGAGGAGGAGGACAGAGGAGCTTTTGTTTACAGCTCTGCCGCTGGAGAAAAGTAAAAACATGGAAAAGAAATAAAACTTTTCTGCTTAAACTTGGTAAAATGTTTTATTAATATCTACATTTTGGAGATTTTGTCATTGTCTTTTTTTTAATTATTAAGATGTGTGTTATATTTATGTTAATGATAATTAATATTGAAATATTAAAACTATATTCACAAGGATTTTTAATGCAGTTGGCTATAAATAAAAATAACTGTAGTGTGTGGCCAAAGAACCATAATCAATGCAAACAACAGTAGCTCCTTTTTCTACTTTACACTCATAATAATTATATATTTTATATGTTTATTTTTATGGATTACTTTTTTATAACGTATTTAATTTCTATAGATATTTAATTTTTTTGTTGAGTTTTATTTGTATTGTGCTCTGCTGCACCAGATTGCGTCATTCTTTCCGGGAAGCGGCGACTCTTCCTCCTCCTCCTCCTCTTCTCCTTCATTGTGGGGAATCCGGAAAATACCCCGCCTCCCCTCCTCATCTTCCTCCTCCTATCCTCCTCCTCCTCCCGGCAGCATCACGCCACCGATGAGAAACCGGGCGGATTAATGGATGCGCTGATAATGCGCCTCTTACTGTACATGTTAATGTGCTAAACGGGTTTTAAAGGGTACGGCAACCGGCCGGGGTCATTTGCACGTTCGATCTGAATGATTCACGCGATTCCGGTAAATGTCTGTGCTGCTGAAACGGAGCCGGTGACCGACTGTAATACAGGAACATCACCACAGGTTTTACTGCTGCTCTCCTGTTCCAGCAGGGTCTATACTGTGGTTCTCACAGCGGTGATCCTGAACTCTACTGACCTGCATGTGAGACATATGGAACAGAAATGATTTCATTAATAATTAATAATTAATAGTGTTTTTCTGAAATAAATCATGAATTGCCATCTGATTTGGTCGACACTGTTATTTACTGCTCAGATGATTAGTTAGGGTCATTGATTATGAATGAATTTATATAAGATTTACTGTCACCAGCTTCGATGATCGATCGATTAATAACCAAACTCATATATAATAACTCAATGGATCCAACAGTCGATCCGCTGAATATCCTGTTGCTGTTTTTTGTCAGTGACGTCACAGAAACCAGCAGAGACTCAGACCATGTTGATGTGAAACTACACTGATGTGGTTATGACCATAATTAAACCGACTGCAGGTCAATGATTCAGAGGTTAAAGTGGGATGAAGGTTATGAAGTAAAGCCAGCGGCTTCGTGTGACCTTTGACCTGGAGGAGTTTGTGGACTAGTATCTGTCTTACATTGAGTCTCCTGTCTCTCATTTTGTCCCGTCTAAGTTTGCATCTCTTCTGTTTTGTGTCCTTTGGAGCTCGACTTGTGTCTGTGGTCTGTTCACTCGACTGTGGTTGTTTTGGTGTCGCTGAAATTATTTTGAATCTCTTAGCAGCCACATACACAGCTTTCTACTTAGTTTTCTTCTCTTCCTGCTTATTTTGTCTCTTATTATTTTGTGTCTCTTGTTATTTTGTGTCTCTTATTTTGTGTCTCTTGTTATTTTGTGTCTCTTATTAATTTGTCTCTTATTATTTTGTGTCTCTTATTATTTTGTGTCTCTTATTAATTTGTCTCTTATTATTTTGTCTCTTATTTTGTCTTGTTATTTTGTCTCGTTATTTTGTCTCTTGTTATTTTGTGTCTCTTATTTTGTCTCTTGTTATTTTGTGTCTCTTATTTTGTGTCTCTTGTTATTTTGTGTCTCTTATTTTGTCTCTTGTTATTTTGTGTCTCTTATTTTGTGTCTCTTGTTATTTTGTGTCTCTTATTTTGTCTCTTGTTATTTTGTGTCTCTTATTTTGTGTCTCTTGTTATTTTGTGTCTCTTATTTTGTCTCTTGTTATTTTGTGTCTCTTATTTTCTGTCTCTTGTTATTTTGTGTCTCTTATTTTGTGTCTCTTATTAATTTGTCTCTTATTATTTTGTCTCTTATTTTGTCTTGTTATTTTGTCTCGTTATTTTGTCTCTTGTTATTTTGTGTCTCTTATTTTGTCTCTTGTTATTTTGTGTCTCTTATTTTGTCTCTTGTTATTTTGTGTCTCTTATTTTGTGTCTCTTGTTATTTTGTGTCTCTTATTTTGTGTCTCTTATTTTGTCTCGTTATTTTGTCTCTTGTTATTTTGTCTCTTATTTTGTGTCTCTTATTTTGTCTCGTTATTTTGTCTCTTGTTATTTTGTGTCTCTTATTTTGTCTCGTTATTTTGTCTCTTATTATTTTGTGTCTCTTATTTTGTGTCTCTTATTTTGTCTCTTGTTATTTTGTGTCTCTTATTTTGTGTCTCTTGTTATTTTGTCTCGTTATTTTGTCTCTTGTTATTTTGTGTCTCTTATTATTTTGTCTCTTATTATTTTGTGTCTCTTGTTATTTTGTCTCTTGTTATTTTGTGTCTCTTATTATTTTGTGTCTCTTGTTATTTTGTCTCTTATTATTTTGTGTCTCTTGTTATTTTGTCTCTTGTTATTTTGTGTCTCTTATTATTTTGTGTCTCTTGTTATTTTGTCTCTTATTATTTTGTGTCTCTTATTTTGTCTCTTATTATTTTGTGTCTCTTATTATTTTGTGTCTCTTATTATTTTGTGTCTCTTGTTATTTTGTGTCTCTTGTTATTTTGTGTCTCTTATTTTGTCTCTTATTATTTTGTGTCTCTTATTACTTTGTGTCTCTTATTATTTTGTCTCTTATTATTTTGTGTCTCTTTGGTCATTTGGTGTCTCTTATTATTTTGTGTCTCTTATTATTTTGTCTTTTCATGTTAAAGTTGACTTCCTGCTCCTGAACCTGAAACAGTCTGGGCTTGTGGCTGCGTGGGTGTCATTTGTGTAACAGTGTGAATGAAGTGGACTGGGTCAAAGGCACAGCCTTTTATAAATGAACCACACTGTGTCAGCTAAAGTGAGCTGAAGGTCACAGAGCACAATCAACAATGTGATTCACTGTTGTTGCCTTTGCACTAGTTTACTGCACAGACTGGTCCCACTGTTTGATTTTCCCTTTAGCTGTATCACACCCCAACTGCACAGCTAGGTGTGTTTTCCTTTGTGTTTAGCTCACCGCTCGGAGCAGTTGGACTGAAGACGTTGGATAGAGCAGCCCCGTGTGTCTGATACCAGCCTGGTCCATGAAACGTCAACATTCAGCTGCAGACGATGGTTTAAGTAAATCCACAGCTGGTGGCTTAAAGGGATCTTTGGCAAGCTCCACATACTGGTTCACTTAAGTCCCACTGACACAGAGACCAGCTCACCTGAAAGACCTGATTCCGAAGGTGAAGATGAACAATGTAGTGTATTCTACTGTACAACCACTAGGAGGATGGCCCGGCACAGGAGGAGCAGCTCCTCAGGACCACAGTCAGCTGAGCACCTCCATATAAAGGACACAGAGGGCTCACAAGAGTCTACCATTAGATCCTAACGACCCTCACCTGTGTTCAACTAATGAGCCTATTCAGGCCAGATCTGAAGTGACTCCCCCTCAGGACTCTCAGTTACACAGTCCACCCAGCAAGCCTGGGGTGGAGTGAAACCAAGTTGAGCATAAATATTGAACCTCCCCAACTTCCCTTCAGACTGACGGATGGATGAGGAAACTTAAATATCTTAAACTGTGTAATGCAAATAAAGTTTATATGATTGATGAGCTTAAACCTGGTTTGGCCTTGGCAGCTTTACTGCCGGTGTGTTTCAGTCTGTCCTGGTCTCCTGGTTCTGTTTGGTCTTCAAATCAAAGCAGAAAGCTCATTGTAAACTTCTGTCTGCACCATGTTTGTGTCTCTGTGACCCTGGATCAGTTTCTCTTCTGCTTATTTGGACTTTTTGGTTGTAAAATCTAGAGTTACCTTTCAGCAGAGACCAGCGTTATAAGCGGGTTCAGAATGGCTGAAGAACAGGAACAGCTTTTATTTTGGAGACATCATTTGTGAGCCTGTGCACAGTAACGAGTGTTGTCTGGTCAGGGGTTAAGTTTTATCACAGTAGCAGCGATCAATGACACTGATCAGGTGTAGTTTACTAGTTAGAGCCTGGACTAACTCCTTTCTCCTGTTTCCTCCTCAGGTAACCTGCAGTCATTCGGCAGCTCTGTGGGGTTTTCTCCTAATGTTTTGGTGACGAAACCATGTGTGTGTTGCTATGTGTGTGTGTGTGTGTGTGTGTGTGTCAGAGGTCACGGTGGGGTACAAGGTCATAGGGCACAGACTGTGGGCTGAGGCCGAGTCTTATTAAAAGTTTGTAAAATGAAGGAGCCAAGTTAAATTCCTGCAAAATGTACTTCAGGTATTAAAGTTTCATTCACCTGCTGCAGAAAATCAGTTTGTTTCCAAACTGTTGTTTTGTTATTTACATTAATACCATTTACTTGATGATTGCTAATGTTTGTTTAATAGATCATATTAGTGGGGTTTTTATTTCCCACACATTAAATAGATATTTCTATGGAGAACACCTAATGTGCATATGGTGGTTTGCTGTCAAAGAGGCTCAAGATTAAACTAAACTAGAAATAAATTGTATATATTTGTTCTTTTCTAAAGTTTCCCACTGAATTGTAGTCACTGAAATATCAAAACATTTTCACCTATTAATTGGTATTTTACCTGCAAACACACATCCTACCTTCCAGCTAACTGGAACCACACTGCATATTTTTCTGGGCGTGTCTTTGCATTGATTTATAATAGAATCAAATCAAATCATGTTTGTGTCAAAGGGATGAAGTCGCTAGTTGAATCCGAACATTTTCTGTGCTGCAGTTTGACTCGTGCTGCTGCAGTGACCCAGTTTCCCCTGAGGGCCCACTAAACTTTTATTAGTTTCATGATTTCTAGCTACAGCACAGGCATCATGTGCCGTGGCCCGCATCAGAACGAAGTAAGACGGCAAACAGGAAGTTTATTATGTCGATTCCTGTATGCTGTTTCAAAGAATGTAATGGAACATAATTAATGTCATGGAAACATTACACTGATTGTCTTACTGCCAGCGAGCTGCAATCTTTCACGGAAGTCGCGTTGCATCCGCCTCCAGGCTGATGGCGTCTCATTGGACTCGTTTCTGCTCCTGCATGACAGACATTAGTTTAGCAGGTGGAATTAAAGAGTATTTTCCCTGGGTGTGGTTTTGCTATTAGCTTACACAACTAACCCGCAGCCAATTTTCAGTCTCACATGTTTCCTTGACTGTCAGCAGGATATTTCTAAAATTGGCTAAATTTCCCAAATGCATTTGGTGGAAACCTAAACAAGTTATTTAAATATTTTAAAATAACTCTTTACGATCTGAGATGGGAAATTTTCTAACTTTTTGCACTTATTTGAATGAAAAACCCACCACATCTTGTATCTTGGATTATTTATATGACCCTTTGGTTCATGTTAAGGTCATTAGATCTGAATCTGGTGATTATTTCTTTATTTATGGAGTTTTTCTCTCTTCTGCTTCTGTTTCTCTGTATAGCTTTGTCTATGTTTGTGAACAGTCAATCAAATATTTAGTGTATTTTTAACGTGTTTCCAGTTCAGTCAGTCTTTGGTGTATTTTCCACAAACACTCACCTACATCCTGAATGAGATAAATCAGTGACTTTTAATCAGAGAAAATCACTGAACGAGCTGATTTGTGTTGGAAAGAGACTTTTTTTTTTTTTTGCATATTTTTCATTAAAAATGTCACTTTTGTCTGAAAATCTTTTAGTGTGTGAACCTGCTTTATCTTGCTGTGATTAGATAATGGTAAACAAATATTAGTGTGAGCACAAGTTTCACAATAATGGGCCTTTTTCCATAAAAGCTTTCCCTGTTTTGCTGCAGTGCCTTGTTTCCATGTGGGTGTAATTGAGGTTTCATAGCTATTTCACAGGAAGAGGCGCAGGCTCGTACAGGTGTCCTGCCTAGGGCTTGTGTCTGTGGCTGCATGCTCAGATTTTATTGCCTGTGTGTTTTGTGTTTTACTCCACAGTTATGGTTACACATATGTAGCAGTATCATGAAGTTTCATAATGTTAATGCTCCTGTTAAACACACGTGTGTGTATTTCCAACCACCAAATAAACAAAGGAGCAGGAAGAAAGAAGCAGCACAGCTGCAGGAAGGCTCGTACCGCCTGAGGATGAGGAAACAGCTTCTGGTCATTTCTGGCTGGGTGTTTTTACTGCCAGTGGTTATATAGAATAATTATCACATGAGCTTCTGCCAACATGACAGAAAAATCTGGTGTGAAGCAACAGAGGAAGAGCAAGACTCTGCAGAGACTTTTACTGATATACTGCCGAGCAACACGAGCTGGAGATTCCACTTGTTTTTGTTTAGGCTCATGTGCTTTGTCACCAAATATGGGAAGGAATCGAATCAAGAATGAAAACAGCAATAACATGATTAGAGTTGCTCACTATGCAAACAGCTGCATTTACAGAAGCACTACAGTTGTGTGTGATGGCTCTTATACTGTTCACAGCGACGTGCTCGCGTTGCCAGATATAGTCCAGAATATTGCAGAGGAAATATTCCAACACAGGAGATAAGATCATTAGTTCTCTAGTAATCAGCAGTGGGATCTGTGCTGCATTATTTCCTCCAGAACTCAAGGGGGAAAAAACATAAAGTTTCCACCAGCTGCAGCCTGTGAGATGATCAATTACAATTAAACATGTTAGAGCAAGAAAATGGGAGATCCATGTTGTGAGTTCAGCTCATGGTTTTTACTGAAGTGTAAGCAGCAAAATCTCTGCAATACACAGGATAAAAAACTTTGTTGGACAGTGAAACAAAAGGACAAGAGCAGGTATAAAATGACCAGCAGTTTCTTAGTTTCACCTTTTTAGTGAACTTGTTTCCAACATGTCAGCATATATTTTACACTTATAGTAAGGACCCACCCACGGGTCATTTGTAGTTCATTATATGGAAGAAAACCAAAGTTACACACTTTTGAAACAGGAGGGTTAAACATTACACCTGTTCCTGAATGGAGAACCAGGCGCTGTGTGTTTTGGCCCAGTTCAGGTTTCTCACAGCTCACAGGAGCTATGTGCTCAGTCTTTGTGTCGTTGGAGCCGAACAGACGTTAGCATGTCTGTGTAAATATAGTCTGCTGGTGACGCTGTCCGTGACGTTGCGGTTTTTGGAGTCTAAACTGGGCCGGTCGACCTCACAGCACAGGAACGCAGCACTGGCTGACGACCATTATTTCAAGCTCCCTCGTATACTTTCCTCCCTCACTTCCCTGCTGCCTCCATCCTTCCCTGCATTCATCCCTTTCTTTCTTCCTTCTCCAGCTGCTCCTCTGTGTTGATTTCTAATGTATTCATACTTCAGTTAAAGGTGCATTTCATAATTTTTCTTAAAGTCTTGGGAGCCTGTATATTTCACTTCAGTTTTTAAATGATTTTATGAATTTGTCTTTGTTTATGTGTTTAACTCCTCATAGCTTGTTATATTATATACAGTCTTCATAAAATAACGTGACATCTGTGTTTATCACAGATAAATAAAAACTTTGGAGCTATTTTTATGTTCATGTTTAAATTGACTCAAACACTGGGCCTTTTATAGAAGATCACATGCTGAAGGGATAAAGGTTGGGGCTGACGCATCAATAGTGGTTTGACAGCTTGTCCTACCTGCACAAATGCAGGTTTGTTCCCTTAACTGTTCCCAAAACACCCACGGAACGCACAGAAATGCTGTGGCTCAGGTGTAACTCTCACATGTTACCAGCAGAAACCTCCCAAGTGGCAATCCCCTCTTTTGGTTGCTGAGCTGGTTTTCATTCCAGAGATGTTCTGAAGGCTGAGAGTTTTTGTCATTGTTAGTTTTTGTTTGCAGATGTCAGAAATACAAAAGATGACAATAAGGTATTATGTAAGCATGTGTGAATGTGAGTCATGAATCAAACCATTAATGTTTTTTATACTCAAGCATCCAGTCGCTTTGTGAAAGTCCCAGAATAGAAGTTCTGACTCAGATTTGTCAAATGCTCCATGATGCAAATGGTAAACATGTACATGCAATAAATATCTACAGGTATAGCAGAAACAGCAGCCCTGTACTTACCTGCTGCTCCAGAAACTAAAGAGTCACAGCTGAGGTCATGTTCTCACTTTCTCTGAGAGTTTGGGGTTTTACTAACGAAGAGGATTAATACTACAAAATTGAAACAAAAACAAATCTGAATGGAAAATAAAACTAATAACACAAATCGCACTGATCTCCTGATTTTATAGACGTATTTTTCAACACTGACCTACATGCCAGTCGGAGGGAATAAGTCATGACATAACGGCAAAAAAGGGGGAGTTTATAGCTAATGTAATGTTTATCCAGGACAAAGTGTCCAGGAGAAACTCCTGGATTTCCCATGATCCCCTTGGCCTTATTCATTATTAATTGTGTGTAAGTGGATCCCTGACTGAGGCTTTAGGCGGCAGCTCCAGTCCTCTCAGCCGGGCTTCTGTTTATGTTTACAAGGCTGTTACCGCAGCAACAGCAGCTTCACATCATGCAGACTTCCATCCGTGGTATGCAAATAGACAGACGGGCGAGCGAGGTAGACAAACAGCAGGAATGATAGAGAGGGAGAGAGAGAGAGAGTGGAAGGAAGGGAACCCTCTACCAGGGCCGCGTCCCATTCTGAAGAGTTTACATCCTTCACCTGTTTCCTTTCTGAGTCGTCTTTGTTTTCCTTGACGTTGATTTCTCCACAGTGACAAATGTGCTTTATGCTTAAAGTCACTAAAACCCATTTCTGTTTTGGAGTTTAAACAGAAACAAAATCCATCATCGGGGGAAAAGACTATGAGACGTGGTTAAAAGCCAGAAAACATTTTTATTTATTTTACTATTTCTTTACTATATAATATTAGCTTTAAAGTATTGTTTTGAAAAGCCATATCCAAGGAAACGGTTGTGGGATGACACGTTTCCCAGGATTCCCAGGACCTTGGCGCTCGGCGCTGTTATTTTTAGTTCCTGTGTAAACGGGTTTAAGTGCCCTTGGCAGCTGCAAAACACAAACACACTCAGACACAAGGACACACCCTGTTTTATGTATCAGTGACGATAAAACACAACAGATCTTTTTTTATGCAAGTGTTACACAGCAGGAAAAAGACATTACATCATGGACAATGATGAATATGTGGCTGCGTTAACAGACTCCTAGATGAGATTCCTGAGCTACTGGCTAAAATTAGCAGCTGCTTATTTTAGATTTCTACACTATAATTCTATTGAATTAAAATAAAAATAACATTTTTATCTATAACCAGATAAAAATAAAATGTAATGATGAAAGTGATGCCATACCTAAAGACATATCAGCAAAAATAATATTGCAGCTGCATATTTTTAAAGCTACAGGTGCCTGGCTGGGACAAACCGTCCAGTTCAGGCTCTGGTTGCTGCTAATGTGACACATGGCTCCAATATCTCCCACTTTCAAATCAGTTAATATGTGACCGTGTAAACAGACTCATAGTTATAGTGCCACATTCCCTCAGCACAAAGGTCAAACCTCTTCCTTCTGCCGCTGGTATCACACACAGCAGCCCTGTTTCCTCTTGGTTCCTCTGTTAATCATGACTCAGCTTGGTTCTTGGGTTCCAACAGTGTGACGGTGTTTTTGTTCCTTCTTTCCTCCTTCGCTCACATGATCTCAGGCTGCATGATGCAGCAGATCTCAGGGCTGCAGGGGCCCATGCGACCTGGGTTACACCATCTTTAAGCTTGTTTCATAACATTTCATCTCATGTAACCTTGAGTCTTCTCGGCACATCCCGGCTTGTTCCTCATTGTGGGCTCACCTCTAGTTTATTGTCTCGTCACGGCTGATGAAATTTCTCCTCATTTCATGTAACTGCAGCTTGTCAGTCCAACTATTCTCATCTAAAGTGAAGTGAACATCACAACTGAGCCACAGTTTTGATATTATCTCACTTATTTTTTTTATCTCATGACGTTGTTTTTGTTTTGTCACAAATTCTCTCATTTTATGTCATTTTGACTCATTTCATCTTATCTCCCCTTGTGCCATGTTTTCTGATTATCTCTCATCAGTTTGTTAATCTCAGATTTTTTCTCTCATATATTTATATATTTCACCATTTTTTAACCTCATCTCATCTTGTGTTATATAATCTAACCCTGAACCACATCAGTTTATCATCTTGTCTCATCATCCATCCATCCATCATCTATACCCCCTTAGTCCTAACCAGGGTCCCAGGGATCAGCTGGAGCCTATCCCAGCTCTCTTTGGGTGAAAGGCAGGGGTCCACCCTGGACAGGTCCCCAGTCCATCACAGGGCTGCTCTTGTCTCATCTTATCTCTTCAAATCAAATGAATAATTTATATTAAAAAAACAAATTCTCATGTCAGAATTGCACGTGCAGCCAAAAACTAAAATATGGATTAATTTGTTTTGTCTTGAACTTCTGTCACACAGAAACTGCATGTATGCACCGTACATAAAACATAATCTGTCTATCTAATATCACTCTATTGATCTCTGTGGGTCAGTTTGGGCCAATCATGCTGCTCATGTGAGGTGACATCACCTCTCCGATCAGCAGTGTGACCTCAGCCTGCATCAGCATGAATTTCTAATGAGGTATTTCACTGCATCCAATCAGCAGAGCTCAGGCTTATCAGGAAATCAGGCCTGACTGCACACAGCCAATCAGATTCCAGCACAGAGTGGCAATCAATAATGCAGATGCACACATAGAGTCGCCCTGAGCCTGGTCTTACTACGGTGATGGTAAATGACGAAGGCGAGGAGCAGTGAGAGCAGCAGAGAAAGGGAAGGACAGGCTGACTTACACACTAGTGAAGCAGGGAGGAAAATAAAGAAACGTGAGAGAAATCAGAGAGGACAGGATGATCTCAGCGTTTTGTGGATGATTCACCGTTAGGAGCTGTGACTCACTGCTGTAGCAGCATTTCATAGTGTAACTGAGTCAAATTACCATCAGGCCACTCGCTGTCACTGTATCAGCTTTGTCAATACTATAAATCATAATCTGAACTCAGTTCTCACACAGATTATTTGCTTTCTGCCAGTGTTTGTGCCTTTCTTTTCCTGCCCAGGTCTGCAGGCCAAACAGGTTTTCACATATTTGTTTGGGTGTGTTACAGCTTGCCATGAGAGCAGTAGTACTGCAGTTCCAGCTGTACAAAAACATCAGTAATATTAACAGAATAAAGTACTTGTGGGAACAGTGCACACAATCTCTGTGCAAACTGACGCCATTTCTGCTAATTACTACTGTTATTCTAATATTCTTGCGTACTGTGTGTAACCCTAACCCTGACCCACTTTAAGATCTGTTAAATATTTGTACTTCAATCTCCAGTATGTTCCAGGAAGAAAAACACAGCAGCAATAACACTACTACCTGAAGTAATACGTGCAGTATCAGTTATATTGATAGTAATCATAACAGTGGCAACAGAAATGGTACTAAATGTAGTCATGAGAATTATAGTACAGGGAGCAGACTGAGAAGTAATGCAAGTAGAAATACTGGTTATTTTTGTAAAACAGTAACAGTAGGTAGTTATTTAACTACAGTTGTTGTTGTAGCAGTACCTCTACAAGCTAAATAGCATTGTAGTAGTCTGTAGTAGTAGTCTGTAGTCATAGTAAAAGTACCTGTAGTAAAAAGTACTATTGCACAGAATATATAGTAGTTATAATGCTTAGTGCAGCAGCAATAGTGGAAGTAGTTTATGTAAAAACAACAGTAATTATAGTAATTAGAGTATTAATATGAGCAATAAAACATATTAAGAGAGAAAGTATTAGTTACAGAATATGAAAGTAGTAGTTGTAGGTGTAACTGCGGAGGTATTACTACTTCAGAGAAAAGTACAGGAATTTGTGATCGCAGCTCATGAATCTGATCAAACTTCAGTGAAACGTGAAGGAAAAATGCTGCGTCAGTGTGTGTTGGCGGAAAGTTTGGCGTAACGCCCACACCTGACACGATCTGCTTCGCTCTCCCTGAAGGTGCTGTCCCGTTGAGGGAAACTTCTAAAGCACTGACACACTCAGGGTCACGTACCGCAGAGATTATGGGAAAAACTGGATGCCAGCAGAGCTCACATGATCTGAGTCACCAGGTCCCTCAGCAGGTTTCGCAGGTACAGATTAAAAGTTTGCTTGGCTGATTGTTCTGGTTGTAGTAGTACCAGTACTGCACACCTGTGTATTCAGGACAGGTACAGGTATATATACAACTAACTTAAAACAAAGAGAGAATTGAAATGTACCTCTGTGCCTTGTCTATCGTGTCATCACTTTATAGCTGAGAGTTAGATCGGAGATTTAACCTTGGTGAGAAAATCAGTTATTTCTGGAAACCAAACCCTTAATCCAAAACCAAAATCTTAACTTAATCTCTAACCTGAACCGTGAAACCTTAATATAATATATTATCTAAACCTACCGTCATACCTTTGACCCAAACCCTAACTTTGCAGAGGATGACGATTTAGTAGTTGGTAGAGACCAAAACCGGAGCTAAAAGCTTGTGCCCTGGAGGAAGAACCTCAGTTAAATAAGTGAGTCAGTGGGATTATGAGACTAAACCTTGGCTTGTTTACAGTGATGATAATCTTTGATAGCATTATGAGTTGAATCCTATGTTGCTGCTATTTTAAGTCTGTACACTCATTTGTTGTTATAATGCACAGCTGTGCCCGATCCTGTCCGATCTCAGAAGCTAAGCAGAGTCCTGCCTGCTCAGTTCTTGGATGGGAGACCACCTTGGAAGACCAGTGGGATGCATCATCAGAAAGGGCATCTGGTATCAGTTGAGCTGCTGTGGTGACCCTGAACATGAGCAGCTGAGAGGAAAACAACAACACTCATTTATTGTTATTGAATCATTTCTCTGTGTAAAAGAGGAACTAGACTGGATTGTTTTTTTTTTATTGCGGAGCCATAAACCACTCACGTATCTCGGTCTGGAAATAAATACAGTCCATTTATCACCTTCTGCCTCTTAAACCTCCAGTTGAGACTTTACACACTCAGCATTTAGAGAAAAAGTACATTTCTAAAAAAAGGAGCATTACGGTGTTTGTAGCTGCGAGTCAGAAGAAAAGTCAACAAGTGTTTATGGTGTCAGCCACATTCTGAGCCGTTAAAAGAAATGACTAAGGATGTTCATTCGTGTCTGATGAGGCACCGAGCAAAACATGTTTATGACGATGCTCATCAATGTTGTTTCTGAGAATTTAGGGGTTTTACGGCCCACAAGAGGATTTAATGCTCCACGAACACACACAAACTCCACTTGGGATTGTTTTGAAGGTGATTTTTATATTTTTTAAGTTGAATAGCTCTAAATTTATTTGTTTAGGTTTAAAAAAAACTTAGGGACGCCTAAAATGTATAGAAATTAATGTGGGGTGCAAACATTTGTGGTTACACTTATAGACATATGCTTTGTTTTTATACAGCAAAGCTGTTTGCTGTCTCTCTCTCTTTCTTGAACAGCTCATGAAGATGACTAAGAACTTTAAAGTATTGAGGGGTTTTAACTGAAACTTCAGCATCATCCTGAAGCGACAACATTTTTTTTTTTAAACTGGCTGTATCAGTCTGCTCTATATTTCCACTTTTCTAATATGTGTCAGTGGTTCACGCAGCCAAACAACTGGGGCATTCCCAGCTCGGTGCCACAAACCGGGCAGAGACAATCATTCGCTGTGGAACAAGAACAAACAGCACCGTGACAAAAGTTCCACACAGTCATGTGGTGCAGGCTAATTTCAGCTGAATGTGTGTTTGTAGTGTTGAATGTGAGTCTCCCTGCGTAGAAACAGCCTCCCCACACAGTTACTCAGCAAATAAAGGCCTTTTCTGTGGCACAAAGCCCGACTCTGCTCTCTGCATGATTCAACGTGTTTACAAGGGGCTTCGGCTCTAATTTGGGATCCAAGAACCGATTTTATCAGCACGACTGGGCCAGTGACACATTTCGTACTGGACTATGAGACAATAAGTACAGGGACGTTGAGTAGAGAAGGTCGGGAGGTCATGAGGCTGCAGCTGACTGGCAGCTCTGTGTTGAAACTCTGTGGAGGTCAAACTCATCACAGGCCACATGGCATCATCATGTGGCTGTTTCCTAACTATCTGCCTGACAGAGTGTGTGTGTGTGTGTGTGTGTGTGTGTGTGTGTGTGTGTGTGTGCTGTTCTTAACTATGAGGAACAACCTGATTTTTAGACTTCCACAGTGATGGATTTTTTTGGAGACCATATCCCTTTCTGACGTTAACTACCTTATATACTTCTAATTTGAAGTACTTTATATACCGCTGGGTAGCTGACGTTAACTACCTTATATACTTCTAATTTGAAGTACTTTATATACCGCTGGGTAGCTGACGTTAACTACCTTATATACTTCTAATTTGAAGTACTTTATATACCGCTGGGTATCTTGGGAATTTCCCCCCAGGGATCAATAAAGTTTGATGATCAGTCTGTATTTTGTTGGATCCATATGATTCTGAACAGGAAATAAAGTTATCAGATAAATGTAGAGCAGGAAAAAGTCCAAGGTTTGACTCTGACATGTAGTGAAGTCCAAGGAGCACTACATGCAAATACTCAAGTGAAGTACAAATTCCTCAGAATTGTACTTCAGTATCTAAATGAGTTACTTTCCATCAGTGTTAACTCTTTAACTCTAAGAGAATCAAAATTACATCACCTCACCCAACACCCGTCTTCAGCTCAGCTCAATGTAATGTAATAATGCTTTCCACCACAGAAGAAAAACAAGTCTTCCTTACTCCTTATAAGGTAAAATAACAGAGAAAGATGAAGTCATCTTGAGTCACACAAAACCAGGAAGAAACTGAATGTCATCATGTGTCACACCCTACAGGCCCTGGTCGAAAATGATAGTTTGAATTTATCTGTATTGCTCATTCAAAAATACAGGTTCTATGAAATGGATGAAGGTGAGGGTTGGTTGGGTGTGACCCTTCCTCCTTCCCCTCTGCTCATGCACTGACCCTTGCACTTGTGCTGATGATTTTCTGTCTGCTGACTTTTCCCACTGTTTGCATTTCTAGCGCCTGCATCTTGATAAGAATCTTCTTTAAAGCACCTCTGAGAACTTTCTGCCACCACAGCTGATTCAAGGTAATTTGTGGGAAAACATGTATTTTTTTTAATAGCAAACAGTGATAATGTGTCTTTCAGATGTGACCGAATCTTCTCCTGCACAAAATGAAACCATCTAGGCCTCAAAGAGACCAATGATGTGTATTCCCCCTTTGCAGCTTATCAAGTGAAGTATTAAGTTTTTCAGCAGGAAGTTCCCTCAAGCAGCTGGTCAAGTTTCAGATAAGCCAGGTTTGTCCAAACCACCACTGGAAAACAGCTCCATATGTTTGTTTTCTGTTTCCAAGACAAGGACAAAGAAAACAGTCCAGAGACCAAACCATAACTTAGACAAACTGTAGAACTGTTGAGAGGTATAAAAGTTTTTGGGGTATCAGTATATTGTCAACTGAAGAAATAATAGTATAAAAGCAGAACCCTGGCTACAACCTAAGAAGTGGTGCGTTCACCGATAGAGTCAAACTCTTCATAAGGGATCAGCAGGAAGTTTCCTTATGCCTGAGTTTAGAGTCTGGGGTCTGACTTTGAATTTCATGAATAATGGAAAAACAGCACCAGGTTAATGTGTCCATAAACCATTTACAGTAAAGTGGTGGTATATTACTTCCTGCCACAGTATGTTGCACTCTTACTTTAAAACACCAGATACACCTATTTATCTTTATTTATATCATCTAAACACTAAATACCCCCTTTTTCATAATCTTCTTCAGCATCCCAGCTCTGCGGCTCTGCACCTGAGGAAAAAAGTGAACTCCTACAACATCGTGACTTAGCCAGACTGGAAAAGCTCCAGTTTGAGTATTGACTTTACACCTGAAGTTCACCAGGACAAGCTGAAGCGTCTGAGTCAGTGGTGGAAAAGTCTGGATTCATCCCGATGGTCTGCAGACCAAACCAGCTTCCACAACCCTGAGGCCATAACGTCCTAATAGACTATGACACTTTTTATTTTAAGTAGTTAGGCACCGCAACTAACATCATGTCTGTCATCAGTGTAACTCTCCTGAATTCATTATCCAGTAACAACATGACAACATAATCCTCTGATGTGTGATTAGTCACACCTTTAAGCATTACTCATTTATCAGCATCCAACTTTGTGGCTTTTAGGATGAAACCGTTTCCTGCTGCAGGACTGCGCCCCCCGTTGACACAACAACGTCATGTTTCCCTGTGTGAAGTTGGATCTAACCATTGGTTTGGGCTTCAAAGTGAACAAAGAGCAGAAAGAAGACGTGTGTGTGAACTCACATCTGATGTTTATTACCTCTTCTGCAAACTGCTACAAACATTTCAGCTGTCGCTCAGGACAGTATGCTGCTAAAGGCAATAGGTCACTGACGACAGATTTTCACATTCTCACTGGAAGTCAGCAGAACTGTCCCCTGATGTTTCCTCATCTCCTGAGAAGAAACCGCAGCTGAAATCCGACAGGTAAACGTGCACACCTGTCCTGACGACAACCGTCTTCCAATGAATAAAACTGCAGGAAGTGAATTAAACTGGTTTCAGGTAAATCTCAACAGGCATTTCTTTCTTTTTTCCTGTTCAGTGATATTGATCCTCAAATCAGAACTGAACTGAATTCATCCGCTACACAGATCGAGCATCGGCTGAGTAAAAACTTTATATTTGGAAGGACAGATGGAAACTGGACTTAATCCATAAAACAATTCTGTGGAGGTGAAAACAGGTGATTTGAAATATCTGTGCTCAAACTAAAAAGTTTCAATCGGTGTTACAAACATGATTTAGACACAGAATATTAGGAGACACTGTGTCACAGACTCAGACTTGTCAGGACCAGCAGTCCTGTGCTTTGGGATGCCGCCGCTTATTTCCCATCTCTCCCTGCTCTACCCAGAGATGATCAGTCTAATCAGCAGAGCTAAGCACCATTAGCTGAACAACCCTGACTCCTGCAGCCAATCAGACACCGGTAAAGTGGGAAAAGGTGAAACTACGCAGCAGGACCGAGGACCACTCTGCAGTTAATGGAGATGACCCTGTTCTCTTGGCTTTGGATTAAAGTACTAAAGCTGCAGTGATTGATTTTAACTGGCAGTAAATTATTTGGTAGCTATTCTGATAATCCAATTTGTTTTTATGATTTCTTAAGGCAAAATTTTTAGTTCCTTTAATATGAAGATTTGATCTGCATCGTCATTACATTTTAGAGACAAAACATTCACAGAAAAGGAAAAGGAATCTGAAGATCATTTGATAAAAATAGAATTGTTCCTTGCAGCATTTTTGTATTATCACTCAGATGATCATTTCAGCTCTTTACATTCATATAGTATCAGTAAAACAACGGTAAAGAGGTGAAGAGATGGAGGAAGCACTGCCCTGTAGACTTTATCTGGGAGAAAAATAACAGCTTATTCTTAGGAAATGAGTGTTGTCTGGATCACAAACAGAGAGCCTGAATCTGAATTAAAAACAGGAGAAATCATGGAAAGACCAGTGTGATACGTGGATTCCCACAGCTGAACAACACTGCCCCCTGCCCCACAAAACAGGAACTGCAACCAAAAAAGAAACACCTGATTAAACTGAAAAATGCACTTCCAGACACTTTCAGTGTTTTCCCACTTATTTCTCACCTCCCAGGGTAAAATAAACACATGCCACTTTTAATTAGCCTCCGTTTCCCATAATGCAGTGGTCTCAGAGTTTCACACAGTCTCTGCTGTGACTACAAACCTAGTGCAGGTGTCGTCTACGTCCACCAGTTTAATAATCCATCATGGCGCTATTCACAGAGGGGACACTGAGCCCTTCACTGTCACAGTCCGCAGGATGGTGTGAAGTGCTTCACAGAGAGGAACGAGGGATACACACTCTTTCTTTATTTCACCTGTGTTTTACCCCATTCCTCTCCTTTTGACTGGTGGGTCATTTCTGCAGCTCCTGCGGCATGCTGAAGGTCTCATAAACATTGGCTGCGAACTCCTTCACCTTGTCGTTCAGCAGCAGGTCCTGCAGAGACAGAGAAGTAATGTACAAAGAAAGGACTCATCATTTTTACTCTGATTTCAGTGTTTCAGTGCAAGAAGTTTGTATTTTCAAAGCTATGAGATGAATGTAACGTTGTGTCACGTCCATCAGCTCTAAACGAAGACAAATCTCTCTCTCCACTGTGAAGTCTGTGCCTCTGAACAAAGAAAACCAGGACCTGTTGGTGGCTGAGGACCGATCTTACCTGAACAAAGTGACTGGGAGTTTCACTGCAGATGGTGTTGATCTGTCCGTTGATGATGGGGATGATCTTCGCCAGCGGCAGACTGACTACAGACAGACTGGACACACACACAGACTTAGACTTCATTTGCCTTTGCAGTTCAGCAGTTTGTTGGTCATGATATTCAACATATACGGTCCCAAAGTGCACAACCACAGCAAAACTGTTTAATGCTGTAAAAGGAAAAACCTAAAATCCACATCCTATAACGTCTGTGTGATAATCCTTACTACATGCTAATTCTACACTTCACTAAGTACAGTATGATTATTAAATATGACCTTTGACTGTGATATACTCAAACTATGCCAAGGGAAATGGAGCAGAAAATGTAGCTGGAAAAAAATTAATTGTCGGACAATATTGGAAAAAAATACCAATTTAAAAATGAAGAAAGACATTTTTAAAATCGTAACGTGACTGAGATCAGCTGTCACACATACTGTAATACTTCCTGTCAGTAAACTACCCTCTACGCAGTACAGACCTGAGACAGCTGATAATTGCTTGGCAGCAGGTGTGTCATTCAAGAAGCTCACCTATCAGGTGCAGAGCTGGGGGCGGAGTCACCAGGAGGTGGACGGAAGAATTCAGCCAGGTTGTCAAGGAGACGAGAGAAACCCCGATCCAGGCAGGTGCTTAGGACAGTGGTAAAATCTGGACTGTGGTCACAAATACACACATAAGAATGACAAAACATGAGTTCACACACACACACACGCTGAACAGAAACAAAAGGTGTGATGTTTACCTGTCCAACATGTCTCTAGTCTCGTTTAACAGTTTGATGGTCATAAGATCATTTCCTGTCAACCCACATGCCTGCAGACAAGAGGACAGTTGTTACACATTGTGTCGCACTTTTCATAAATAACACTGTTCTCTGTGTGTAGCGACCTGGTCGGCGAGAGCGTTCTCGTCGTCAGCAAGCATGTACCAGGACAGCGGCCGCTCCGAGCCAGCCTCCACCTCGGCTCGGATCCAACTCAGCTGCTGCTCCACCTCTAGCAGGGACAGACTCTGCTTCAGAGACACCCTGGAGACACACAAAGAGTCTGCATGTCGGCAACAAGCAAAGGTAGCATTGAAATACAGCCTGAAAACTACAGCTGAAACAATTATCTGTTGGTCGAAAACAAATATACAACCGGAAAACAATGACCTGGACTATGGAACTTTTGATGTTAACTATTTTGTGAAATTTTATGGACTAAACATTTAATACGTCGAATGGAAAGACATCACGTGGACATGTGGTCAATGAACTTCAAAGTCAGGTCAGACACTCACCCTCCCAGTGAGCTCTGCACTGCTTTCTTCACCACCATCATCAACTCTGTCAAACCTGCACAGAGACAGAGAGAAAAGTCAGTGGAGGATTCTGAACATTGCACTGACAGACCGAGGTCAACAAGCATGAACGGGGTTTGACAGCTATGTGCTCTCCTCTCCACCTACCATCTCCTAGTAGGTGTTGGATACTGGACAGGTACTGCTGCTGGACATCTGGTGGAGCCAGAGCAGTCTGGAAGAAGACACATGACACAGATGTGCATAAGCATTAGACATTACAATTACACTGTTTTCACTCTCAAAAGCTTTCCCTGTTTTACTTCTATTTCCACTTCAACTTAAACACAGCAGTATATCAAATCCACCGCATCAAAGTCAAAAACGTACACAAGTCAACATTTCTGCTTAAGAGAAAAGAGAAACACAGGTGGGCCTATGTGTGTTTTTTTTAAAAAACAATAAAATATAATATTTTCAGGGATGAAGTTTAACTTTCAACTAATAGAAGGTAAGGCAGGAGCTCAAACTTTAATCTCACAGTTTCTACATTGGAAATGATCTTATGAACGTCTCATTGTGCTCCTCACCGTCCCATTCTTTCCTACAGAGTTGTCCAGGTACAGGTATCCTCCGATGATGTTCAGCTGGACTCTCAGAAGAACGACTAGCATGCAGGTGCTGTACACTGCAACAATGGTGCGGGTGAAACCTGACCACAACGAGTTTGAATCTTAGATCTCAAGTCAGAGACAGCGATTCCTCTGTATTTTCACAGCAAAGTAATTTATGACATGATTTTACTCTGGTAGTGACTTTACACATGAGGATCAGAACTTACTGATGATCTTTAAATCTTCCCATATTTCCACCTTATTTGCTGGTCTGTAAAACAAGAAAACTGCATTATGTTTCCATCGCCAAGACCGTGAATCTCATTGCATTTGACCACACACAGTAAGAGACACTTCTTCTCACTTGGTCTTGAGTAATGCAGTGAGACTTTCTGAATTCAGCTGATTGACGATGGCTTCTCTCAGTGGAGGGAGCATGGACAGCACTGCAACACACAAACACACACACACATGCAAACTGGTGCTGTTTTAAGGATATATTAACTCTTAAGGTTCAACAGACCTGCTTTCTAGGTTAGTTATGAAAAGGAAGAAGACGTGTAAAGTGGTTACCGGTCATGTTGCAGGTCCTCTGGTTGCTTTCGAAGTGGAACTGACGTCGGGCCTGAGCAATGTACTCCGTCGCCTCCTTCTCCTGGATCTCTCTGAGCTTCTTTTGGGCATATTTACCCAGGAAATACACTCCTGGGGATTGCCAACAAATTAGTAGTAGTTTTAATTGCTAACAAAGAAAATAATCTAAACATGTCAAATCAAACTGAATGGCACATACACAGCAATTTGCAATGGTTGGAACAGAAACATGTATTTTGAAAGATGTTAATGTTTTAGTATATGTGTAGCTAATGTTTTTCTTTATTATTTTACTACTTGTAAACATTACAAAATATTCCTCAGACTTATCAGTACATGGTATACTGTAGAGGACGGCACATGCTACACACTAAACATACTATAACTACAATGGCACACATACTACAATGTTAAAGCTGTAAACTGCACTGTCATTGCTTAATGCAGCCTCAGAAATAACACTTGTTTTATCCTGACCACACATTAAAGCAGCTCAGCCATAACTTCCTATGCTAACAACTAGCTAGCATCCATGTGTGCCGTCGGGCCAAACTTCATTCAATTCTCTTACAATTTAAAAATAGTCATTTTGAAACGCAAATTATGAAACATAGTTGAACCTGACTCCTTTACTGAGTCATTTTTAACGAAACATGCAACCAACACTTTATGCAGCGTTAATTTCAACTACAAGAAAATGTTACTGGATGGCAGATGCCAAAGTCCAGCAAAATCCACCTGATGGGTGGTAAATAACCGTGTAATTATACAGAGGAATTCGCTACTTCATGGAGAAAATGATGCCGAATTAAGAACAATTACGTTTTGACTATTAAACGATCTTTAAATATAACTCACGAGGTACGTAGTTTTACTTTTAAGTAACAAAACAAATAGTTTTAAGTTTGTTTAGCGAAGTCTTGCGAGATGCTACAACCCTGCATTACCGTTAGCACGGTAGCTAACAAGAACACCAGTTACCTCCAACTACAACTCCGGTGAAAATAAATTTCCTTTTGTGGCGTTTCACGAAATTCCAAACAGATGAAAACATCCTCTGACAATGATGGATCCACAAACTCAAACTCCAAAAACTGTCCGTTAATTTTGTGCCGACTAGTTTAGACACGTTAGCACCAACATGCTAACTGTCAGAAAGTGGTAGCCAGAGTAACTGTGTAACGTCCGCTTTTGGATTTCAAAATAAAACACAGGCTGATGTATCATAGAACATTATTCTAATCTGAGGAAAACGCTTTGAATAGTCCGTGTTGGGGAACACTCAGAAATTATAAATGGCGTTTTTAAATTTTGTAAAATATACAGTAATTTCTGGTTTAAATGCATTAATGGAATTAAATTCAAACAACACGAAAAATCGACTCAGCTCGATTGCGCATGTGTGGAAGTGGTCCTTCCAATATTATGCTCCTCTCCCGTGTGCGCATGGTGTCGACAGCACAACGGACCGAGCGGTAACTAGAACTCAACGAGTCACCCACCAACCTTTACTATAATGAGGCCGCTGTGGGGTTTATTTCATTGAACACGACAGGCGCCATGGGACCAGAGGAAGAAAGTAAAGGGGGACGTTTTGATCCAAGTGATGAGGAAGTTGAAAAGTGGATGGCCGCAGCGTTTGACATGGTGCGTATAGACACATGGTCATTCGGAAAACTCAATGCAAATAATTTCCACAGTTTAGATTCTTTTAGATACAAAGGTTTTGTACTGTTGCGGAAATTAGGTTAGAATTTTTAGGTGACCTGTGGGTTTCGTCTTGAATTGGCGTGAACATAGAACAATATAAAAAAAGGCAGAGACGACTTTTCCTCATAAGGCAGGTTAGGTCCTCGGGCGTCTGCAGGAAGATGCTGCACGTTTTACCAAACTGCTTTATGCTGCAGCCTGCTGAGGAGGCAGCATAAAGCAGAAAGATGCAAGGCAGCTGGGCAAACTTGTGCAAAACGCTGGTTGAGTGACTGGAATGAGGCTGGACTCACTGGAGGCTGTGGTGGAGAGATGCTCACAAACAAAGGTAGAGTCCATCCTGGAAATCACTGACCATCCCCTTCACAACATCCTGATGGAGCAGAGAAGCAGCTGCAGGACTGAACCATACAGGAGATCCTTCCTCCCCCACTGCCATCAGGCTCTACAGCACCTTAGGCAACGACAGATGACTACTGACTACTGACTACTCTCACTACTGACTGATTAATTAACTTCAAGACTAAAAACGTTTATCTTATCTTATCTTGTCAGTGAGTGTTTCATTACATGTGCACTATCCTGGTTTTGCCTGGATTTTTTGTGTATGACCGTTATGTGTTACTTTATCTACCTGCAGTACTCTAAGAGAAGCCAAAATACTTTAACTTGTAAATACCTTTTCGAGGTTTCTGTCACGTTCTGTGATTTTTTAATTTTTTTTTATGCAGGCCAAAGATGCTCTGGAGAATGGAGAGGTGCCCGTGGGATGTCTGATGGTCTACAGTGATGAAATCGTGGGCAAGGGACGGAACGAAGTCAATGAGACAAAAAATGTAGGAGACTTTTAAGACTGCAGCCTTCTGTTTGGGGAAAAAAATAACTTTGGGATTTAAAGTTCCACTAATTATATTTTTATTTTTGGAACAAAATCTTCATCTTTTAAAACTTGAAATTTCAAAAGTAGTTTGCTATTAGGATTTCTCCAGCTCAACAAGAACATGGCACTAAACAATAACCTATGTTTGTCTGGATGTGCTGTGTGCACTTGCATAAGACAGGATAAGATAGGAACTTTATCCATCTCCGAAGGGAAATTCCAGCATGTGTGGTGTTTTACAGGCGACTCGCCATGCTGAGATGGTTGCTCTGGACCAGCTACTGGACTGGTGTCGCTGCAACAACTTGGATGTGCCGAGCGTGTGCAAGCAAACCGCCCTGTATGTCACCGTGGAGCCGTGCATCATGTGTTCTGCAGCCCTTCGTCTGCTCAGTATCCTCTCCTCCTGTGTGTCTTTGCATGTACATGTAAGTTGTGTGTATGAGCATTGCTCCTTCACTGTCTGTCAGATATCCCAGTGGTTGTCTACGGCTGCAGGAACGAGCGGTTTGGAGGCTGCGGTTCAGTTCTGGATGTCTCCTCTGCAAACTTACCTCATACAGGGACGACATTCAAGGTCTGTGTTTGTCCCTGACTCAATTGCTGTTTTTATTTGTGTGTCTGCCTGTGGAAAGTATATTCTGCCGGTGGATCCTGCTGCACGGTTGTAATGTTTGAGGATAGTGTTGTATATGATTGTGTGTCTTGTGTGTTCAGTGTGTTTCAGGTCACAGAGCAGAAGAAGCTGTAGAGATGCTGAAGACTTTCTACAAACAGGAGAATCCAAATGGTGATTAGAATCTTCTTCTATTATTTTTGTCCTTGGTGCTTGGTGCTTCTTCCTTCTTTTTGTCATTTTCTCATTTCATCTTTTTCTTCTTCCATTTTATTATTTTTTATTATTTACTGTCTTTACAGCTATGAAACTTCTTTTCTTTTCATTTTTGTTACCATTTTTCCCCTCCTCTTTTTTCCTTCTAACAGTTTTACATTTCTTGTCTGTTTCAGCCCCAAAACCCAAAACAAGAAAGGAGTGAGGTCATGACACATCAGTTGTAGATTTTCTTTTTATAATCCCTGTATTTACCTTTATTTATTTTTGTAATCTAATAAATCACATTATAAACTATGTTTAGTGTGTTTGTACACAGACTTCCTGGAACGCTGGTTGCTTTTACAACATTGTGCCAGCAGGGGGAGGCAGCAGGTAAACTGAGTTCTTTATCAGACTGAACATTTTATATGGGAAAAATAAAACATGTCACTTTAAAGTGCTAAACTTTGTACCTCTAAAATATCAGCTTTTCAGGAATCACATCATATATTTTATCCGCTTGGAGAAGAGCATCTGATCCTACAGTTCAAATGGAAACATGATCCAAATAATTAGAAAGAACAACATCAGTTTTCATTGTTTGGTGTACTGGTAAATTTTAAACAGGTTCTTCTCTGTTAAAAATACAGTTCTAGTTGTTCTTAAGCTGTGAATGTAAAACCCACCACTTCCTGTGGTATTTCTGAAAGAGCGAGACAGAAAATGTGGGTGTGTGTGTGTATGTGTGTCTAGCAGCAGCTCTCAGCAGGAGTGACCTTCATTACTGCTCATATAACACTCACACAAACTCGGAGACATTGTCATTTCACTTCCTCTTCACACACATACTGTGGTGTGTGTGTGTGTGTGTGTGTGTAAGTGAAATTTCGCAGGGAGGAGCTGAAAGAACCGAGTGTGTGTGTGCACAAGTGTAAAAGAAAGTGTGCTGAGTGTGTGTTTCGGGCGTCTTGCTGTTTTTTCATCCTCCCACTGACTCCAACAAAGCGATGGAGAGTTTTTAAACTCTCTTCGACTTTGTCTGTCACTTCTTGTCTTTTGTTTTAGCATTAATTTTGCTTTTCACCACTTTATTTCTTCATTCTTTCCCTTTTTAGCAGCAGACAACTTCCTTCCTTCCTCCCACGCTTCCTTCCTTCCTTTTTTGTTTCTCATTTTCTGTTCTTTCCCTTTCTGTTTACATTCCTTTATTACTCATTTCTCACCTATTTTTTTCTCATTTCCTTCCTCTGCTTCCTTTCTTGCTTTATTTCCCCTTTGTGTCTTTAAATCATTTTTACAGCTTTCTGTCCTTCCTTCATCTGTCTTCTTCCTCATCACTTCACAAACCTTTCCTTCACTAATTTTCTATTTAATTTTTCATTCTTGTATGTTTTCGCAAGGAGCATAAAACGAGTCAAATAAAATCATATTTATTATATAACATAAAATATTATACTATAATATTATGTGGGTACTCGAGTCCCACATAAACAGACTTGACTCGGACTCGTCAAAAATGACTCGCAAGTCCTTAAAAACCCGATAATGCGCCGAACGATTCCGAAGAAGGCCGGTTTTAGTGTGGTGTGACGCAACAGCTACAACGTGCATCCATGGAAACGACGTAACGAGCGTCATGGTGTCCGTGGCGGGCTCTGAAGTTCGCTGCAGACTTCGCATAGAGAGTTAGCGTTAAGGTTTTAAAACCCTCGGGGTGAACAGATAAAAAAGCTTCACGTCAAAATGTGGGAAAGATTCAAAAAAACATCGGGTCCAACCTCACGGGTCTTCTGGAGACTCCCGCTCCTGCGCAGCGTTGATGATAACCGGTAAGCTAGCTTTAGCTAAGCTAACCTTGAGTTAGCGTAATGCTAATTAGCGCTAATGTTGTCAGGTGTTTTGCTGCTGTTTGCAGCATAATGTCGTTTTTATCGTAATGTTTTTCCTTTTACTGCTCACTGTGACGGCTCAAATAATTAGAAGAAGGTAAGTTTTATAGGAAACTGCCAAACTTATTATTAGCGGGATGTTAGCTCTCATATAATGGGGGTGTAACGTTAGATAATGTTGAACTCTATGCTTACAGTTTGTCCTAAGTAAGTAAATAAAGAGGTTTTTTTTTAGCTAAGTCTACATGTTTATCTCCAGTTTAACATAATATAACAAAATAAAAGTCCTGTGGCAGAAACACTTAACGCTAATCTTTTATTTCCCTTTGCGCTTCGAGCAAGGTCAGATAAGGAGAGATCTATGAGCTGCAGTGTTTATTAAAACATGTCTAAACATTTCTTCTATTCATTTTCAAGCAAGGCTCTGTGTTTTTAAAGAGTAAAGAAAAAGGCCCTCTAAGAGAGAGTCCCTTAGAGACTTCAGACTTGCATTTTCTGACTGGTGAACATCTGAGCAGTGAAACCGTCAATTAATGCCAGTGTTGGTTCTGTTGGCAGTCACACATGCCCAAGCCATAACACAGTGTTTGACAGATGAGGCGGTGCTTTGCTTCAGTAGCCGGTCCTTCTTCCTCCACACTTTTTCCATCATGTTGATAGAGGTTGATTTTTGCTTTCAAAAGTCCACAGAACTTTGTTCCAGAACTCTGCTGGTTTCTTTTTGTGTGTTTTTGTCAGCTACAGCAGCTTGGCCTTTCTGTTTCTGACGCTGACCAGTCGTTTGCAGCAGGTACTGAATCCTTGGATTTCATAGCCATTTCATAGCCAAGGGTCCAATTACTTCTAAACCCTTGGATTTTAAGCTCTAGGTGCAGAAAGGGCTGAACATTAATCACAGTTCCCTTTATATTGATGCCAAATTAAAGTTTAATGTAGTATCCCTGATTTTATTCACGGCTCAAATACATACGGTTTGGACTATATATCACAAATAAAAGTCTTTTTTTTCCTACAACACACAGAGCAGTCTGGCTCCTCTCCGCTAGTTACCATGTAAATCTATGCTAATTAATGCAGAGCAGAATATTCCTGAATGCTTTAATGTGTCACCTCAGAGTGGAGGAGTTGACGTGTTAATGAAGAGACGGCACACACACACACACACAGCAGTGCAGAGTTAGCTGTTAAGCGCTAATGAACAGTGTGCTGTGTCAAACTCTGCTTTCCAAACTGACAGTGAGAGGAACAGAGGAGTCATACACACAAACACACACATTTTCAAACACGTTAAAAAAGTGTAATGTGAGATGTCAGACTGTGTAAAGGTGAGAGAACAATACTGCTGCAGAAAATAAAGCAGTTTATATTTTATTAGTTCACCAGATGACATGAGCGGGAGAGAGAAGGGAGGAGGGGCGTTTGTTTGTGTTTGAAGAAGCAGCAGACGAGGGGGGAGTTTGGTTTGTGTTGACAGGAAGCGTTGCATTGACATGTTTTGTGGTTTCACTCTTTTAACCTCTACAGTCCAAAAAAACCAACTGAAAAGTTGTTGCTCCACCCTCTGCTCAGCACTGGGGGAGGATGGTGATGCCGAGCTTATTCTCCTTTTGTTCTTGTCATTTTTTTGGCCTTCCTTTAACTTGGTTTTCTATTAATCAGTCATGTCTTTATTTATGATTATTTTTCTTTCAGTTTTTCTTTGTCACCTCTGTCCTAGCTTTCCAATATTTAGTATTTTCTCAGATTTTTTTGCATTCATTTTTCATTTCTCACTTCTGTCATTTGTTTGCAGAAAACCACAATGTTTTTTATCTAGCCAGTTCCTCTTTTAGTGAGTATTGAGTGAGGCTGCATGTTGTTTCTACATCCCCGGACATTTGTGCAAAATTACTGATGCCTGGTGCCATTTTGCCTGTAAATACATTGTTTTCTTGTGTTTGTGGATATTGAGTATGTGTGTCCTCTCGTGTGCACAGAATAGCAATGGCTAATTGTCATTATTGTGTGTGCATGGTCATTATAACCTTTTTTATACCAATATGAGTCGTTCAGAAGTGGAATAATTTCCTGCACTGTTTTGTGTAAGACTGTGTATGAGGCCACTGAGCAGCACATGAGGCTTCATACGAAGGCGAATCATGAGCGTCACCTGTTCTAAATAAGGCTGCAGTGACATCTCGTGATGTGTCATGAAGGTGCAGAGTGTTTCTCTCTTACCAGACTGTCAGACTGTGCCACATTCGGTTCAGTTTTGTGTTCCAACTTAAACCAGACTGCTAGTGTGCTGCAGGAGATTTCACTCAGGTTCCAAACTGAATTGATCGATGAGAAATATAAATATTTTCCACTCAGATTTTTATTGATTTTGTATCGGCATGTAGTCATAATGTAGAGACTCAAAGGATGTTCAGTAATGATGTTCAACACATTGTTGTTGATTAGTAGTTTTACAGTAGCTCAAAAGTAGGTCTTAACAGAAAAGCACACCATAAATACCGTTTATGTCTGTACAGTGGGTCCATTGTTATGTGTAGATGTATGTTTGTGCGTTTTGTCCACTTTCTTCCACATCACAAAGATGGTTACTGAACTTTTCCCCCTTAAAACAAAAAAGGAGAAAAAAAACCCAAAACACAAAAGATGAGTCTTGACTTGCCTTCATCTGTCATTTTTTTCTCTACTCATAGTTAACTGATGATGTTTGGCTTCTTCTATGGTTTTTGTCATTCATGTAGTTCAAAGGTAACGGCCTTCTTCACTTCCCGAGAGGTTGCTTGTTTTCCTTTCTTGTGGCTGGGGCACAACTCATCCTGCTTTGTCCAACATAAGCCAAGTCTGATGTCTAGCCGAAAAAGGCTCACTCACCTTTGACCTTTTCTGGGAGAAAGAAAAGGAGAGTGAGCAGACTAAAGCAGTGTGTCTGGGAGGTATTTTAAGTGAGAATAAAAATAGAGAACAAGTCTGCAGGCTTCTTTTTGACGAAGTCACACACAGATCTCCTCTCTCTGGGTAGGTGGAGTTTGCTGCTGACCTGCTGGGGAGACAGACAGTGTGTGCGTGTGTGTGTGTTTGAACATGTGATGGCAGTGGGGGGAGATGGTCGATCAACAGTTGCTATATTTGTTTCTGCTATTTTCACATTTTAGACTGACGAGCAAATCTAAGAGAAGTTTATTGATGGCAGAACTCCTGAACGAGCACAAAAGAAATCCAAGTCTTCTTCAGTCAGCTGCCGAAGATGTGTGAGCATCAGATTTGCAAGTGCAACTCTTGAGCATGAAATTCTCATTTTGTGTGTGACCAGTTTAAAATCTGCTATTTTTTCAGATGTTTTGGCAGACTTAATTAAATCGGCTCAAAACATCAATTACAACTGTGAACCTGCTCTTATCAAAGCAGTATGGCTCGTGTGTCTTTTAAAATACTAACTTGCAGCAAAAGCAAAAGTAAACTTGTACTCCGAAGTTTTAAAAGACAACCAGTCTAACAAAAACAAAATATTGAGAAATATTCTCAGAGCCTCACATCTACGGTTTTATTGTTCAGCTGTCTGAAGACAATCACATCAGCATTTAAAACTTGACTAAAAGTTGTAACAGTGGACTGTAGATGATGCTCAGGTGTGCTTTTTGTTTTTTCCAGTGTGAGTTGTGTACCTGTGTGTGGCTGGTCCCAGATGTAGCTGTTGAGGATTTCCCCGAGAACATAGAAGACGCAAATCACCATCGTCATAGCGCTGAAGAAGACGACTCGAGCCAGGGGCGTGATGCGCTCCAGCACCGGGTACACCCACACACCTGTCACCTGGTGCACCCAGCATGTCCTGAGCAGGCGGGGCCACAGGAAGTTACATTTAGACATTTTGGGCATGTTTTATTTAGGACAGTGGACAGTAGTCAAAATAAATACCTTAAACTGAAACCACATTAAAAATGAGCCAAAAATATAACTAAACTAATTTTATAAATAAAATATCACTTATAAGTGATAAACTATGGTGTAAATTCACAAATGATAACAAAAAGGGGTCTGAATGGGTGAGAGATTAGGAACGTTTGGTACCAGAGGATGTATCCCACACCGAAGCAGCACACAGCTGCCAGACCCCACGACCTGCTGGGATACCGGTGATGGGTGGTCCGCATCTCGATTATGATGAAGGGAAGAACGGTGGTGTGCTGAGAGCAGACAGAGGGTACAGGATGAAAGGAGAGAATATAATATTATATTTATGAAAACTTTGTATACATCTGAAGAACAGTAGTTCAGTATTTTCAGTACCAGTCACCATTTCACAGGGTTTGTTTCCTGACAGGCTGAATTGAATGTAATTTAAACACAGATGAGTTGACACTCCTTGGATGAAGCCCAGAGTCCACCATCTAGCTGCAAATATTAGCACTGCACTTTAAAGCACTTCTCTCTCGGCCACACTGGGAACTGCTTGGGTGAAAAACATATTTACAGTGGCTTTACAAAGTATTCAGACCCACGCTCACTTTTTCCCTGGACTTCATGTCCCTGTTTCTGTCCTGACATGCAGTGTGAACTGTGGGACTTTCTGAAGTGACGATAAACTTCATTAAAAGAAAAGATCAGTGCAGCAATATCTCATATTTTCATGTATCAGGTTGTAACAGCTCAATTTTTAACTATTTATGATGGTTACTGGGCCTCAGTTTGTTCTCATTTAATAATTTATTCAGCTCTATATGCTGTGTGTTTGTGTGTGTGTGTAGACACTATTATGATCAAAATAAAAACACAAACACATTTAATGGAGGTCGTGGCATGTGCTGCTATTGTCTGTGAAGCTGTTTCACACAATCATATGGGAATTGTTGTTAATCTGTGTTGCAGTGACTCATAGTCAGCAGTTAACACACACACACACACACATTTATGGCATCAGGCATCTACACTTAACCAGTGATATTCCACATATGATTTTAACATATGTCTTGTTTTCAATTAAACATGATAAATTAAATCAGTCTTCTCCAGCTGTATACTGTATACAGTATTTAGCACATCCTCTGCTAAGTGGAATAATCTTTGTCCACTAGGTGGCACACACATACAAAAGACACACAAAAGCCAATGTGCACACAAACACACACATCAGCCATAATTGCCTCAGCAGAGTTGAGACCTCTTACCTCATTTGCACTGTCAGGAGCACAGCTGTAGATTAGTGCATCTGTGTGTGTGTGTGTGTGTGTGTCTCAGACAGACAGTTCACCCTAAGTCAGACTACTGAACTCTTGTCTCATGCAGTTGATCTGGTCGACCTTGTTGTGTTATGTTATTCCCTCTGGTAATTATTCCCAGGTTGATTTTTGGTTTGACGCTGATGGCAGCGGTGGGTGAAAATTCAGGGTTGATCAAGTTTTATCTTGTGTCAGTTCCTTCCCACCCATGTCTGTCAGGGACATGGACCAGTCGTGAACCCCCTGAGCCCCTAAACTGCCACCATGCACAGACTGAAGTGACATGTGAAGAACAACATCATTTGTGCACAGTTTCCTCCAAAGCTGCTGGGTTCCCATATGTTCCTTCCAGTTTGGCTCCATCAGGAGCTTCTCCATAAATGTCCAACCAATGTGAAGCGTCCTGGTCTCTCCACTGCCCCCCCTCCTCCATGTTGATGTTTCCCACACTGAACGATGACGACAGGCGACATGTGCAGAGGAGGGAGACGTTAAAACGACCACATGGATTCTGATCTGACCGTTCTGACGGAGCTCGCACACTCACATCTGATAGGGATCGGACCTGGGACCACATATGGGGGTCTGTTCACAAACCAAATTAGAATAGCTCAGTCTCCTGGGGTCTGAAATTCTAGGTTTCCCTCCCATCTTTGTCCTGTACACACACACACACACACGTCCTGACGTTGCATTTTTACCCACATTGCCTCAGACTTCTGGTCATGTTACACTCGTAAATAATACACTTTTTATTCTCACTGTCCCTCATATGTTTGTTCCTAGGTCTCTCTCATTGTTATCCTCTCTCTGGTTGTCTCCCGCCTGATGTTTGTGGTTCCGCTCTCGTTTTCTGCCTCTGTGGTACCCCCCCCCCGAGCAAACACCCATGGTTTGATCCTGTGGTTTCGGGCTAAAAATGGGACCAACCATTTCACACAGCTGGGGGTAAGTTAACACGACTGAGTGGCAGGTTCAAGAAGTAAATCATCTTCCAAGGTCGCTGAGCAACTGAAATCAGAAATAGACTTACTGTAAAGCCTGAGAGCTGTGGGTTTACGCCAACATCGGACAATGAAAATAAACTGGGGAAAGTGAATGGGAAACATTCTGCCCTCCATCCTTACACTGCTTTGAGTTGCTCTTGAGCAATAAAATGGAAGTAATTCAAACAAACACTGAGGTGCTACTGTCCAAAAGTAATCAATACAGATAGGTTTGCTAAATATTAACTTATTGCAGGTATATTGGTATGGTGGCTGATAGGTCACAGAAAAACACAGAACAGGAAATTCCCAGATGTGACAATTTCTTCAGTATTATATCTGTACAGTTTGATGTTTTCCTCCAACTTTTCAAGGATGCATCAAATCCTATTAAATCAGATTGACATATTTGATATCATTGGAAACCTTTGGATCCTCACTAGCATTTAAACTCAACGTTGCCAGGTTTCGACACATACAGACGAATGAGTGGTGCAGGCTTCAAAAGGTCAAAGTGCAGCAGCTCCTGCAGAACTTGCTGCTCAGGCTTGTGTCTCTGCACTGATAAAGCTTTTTACACTCTGTTTGAACCCTGAAAATCAAATAAAAAGTTCTTTGTTGACACTTTCCCCCCCAACGCCTTTCTAACTTAAAGAGCTTATCATATTACAGAGGGACATTTCTGATCCATTTGCTATCCTAAACCTGTCGAACCCTGCAGCAATACTGTGCACTAAAGTCCTTTCGTTCCACTGTTTAGTAAAGAGAGGCAGGATGTCATTATTTTTTGTTTCACTGATAGAAATAATTCTACATCACTAATAGTCACTAATATATAATCTTGCAGCCAAATGGTGACAGTGGCAGATAAACTGACAATGTGTTAAAAAGTGTCCTGACAAACCTTTTTGTCACTGAAAAAACTGATGATTATACTGCTGTGTTTTTCTGTGCGTGTCAGTAAACGCCTAAAAAAAAAACAGGTTCTCACAGCAGTGAATGTGACACAGAGCAATAACAATGTAATGAGGGCACAGACGAGAGGAAGGTTAAATGTGGATGCAGATCCCAGGTTTGCAAGTGTGTGTGTGTGTGTCTGTGTGTGTGAATGTACCCAAACTCGACAATGATTCACCAGATGTGAACACACAGCTGATCCTCAGCCAGCAGAGCTTTTATAACAAAACGAAGAATAAGCGTGTGTGTGTGTGTGTGTGTGTGTGTGTGTGTGTCTCAGTCACAGGTCAGTGGCGTCAGACCCAGTGTGACTTTATAATCCTCTGTTGCTAGGAAAAACCTGTTTTGTGTGTGTGAGAGAACTTGGTTTTGACATTTCCTCAGTAGAGTGGATGGATTGAAATGTTTGCAGCTAAAAAAAATATAAGACCTAAAGTTGAGTTTTTATTTTTTTTAAAATCAGTGTTTTCATAGTAGCTGGGACTGAACAGAGGAGAACACACAGATTCTTTATAAGAGTAGAAGCAATGGAGAAAATAAGCAGATTTCTTTAGTTGTCAAAGAGGCTTGAGTAAGTAGAAGTAAGTGAGTAGAAAACCCAACAATAAGACGCCTACCAAAACATTTAAAGACATGTCACACAGCGTGTAATAAATTTATAGCAACAAAACAACAGATCCTACCACAGAATCTTCCTAAAACTTGATGCACGAGGCGGCAGGCTGTAAGATTTCCAAACTGAGTCTCGTTTCAAAATGAGAAAACCACAAAGCTGACTGACTGTAGCAGACATGGGGATGTGGTCACAGTAAGACAATAAGTGGTAGTAGTAGTATACTTTGTGTTTATATCAACAAGTGGTGCACGAGTCCCACGGGTGTTATCTGCTGGTGGAGCAGTTTACCTGCGGAGCTGCACAGCAGCATCAAACACCTTCAATCTTGCAAATTTAAAGACTCCTTAGCTGAACATCCATTGTGGCAAGTTTGCTACAAGAGGAGAAAATAGACTCGTCCTGCACATACAAGTTGTTGCTGCTAATGTAAGAGCGTTTCTCTGAGGCGTTCGATGTTGCACATTTTGTTTTCCCTGTATGTGTGTGTGGGATCGACGGTGAACTAGCTGTCTGAGGACTACTACACAGACCCGAACGAAAAAACACCATCATTAAAATTGTTTTTACATAACACAAATATGCTAAAACAAATACTGGCCGCACCCACGCACACACACAAACTCGCATAAATCCCTGTATATAAGTGACAGCACAGCCATTATCATCCCACCCAGTCATAAAACAACATTATCACCCATCACTGTTATACTGAAAATCTGATTAGCATCCTGAGCATTTCACACTTTGATGGCAGGAGAGATCAGATAATTCTTCATTTTTCTATCACTTTGATCAAACTCTTGTTTTCTGATTTGACATCTGGGTCATTTGTTTTTCCAGTTTTGTGACCTGGAAAGCCCTATCCTGTCATCAGCCTTTACTGGAAGTGCGATTAGCTCGCTGCACAACTATGCATCTTCATGCACAGCAAAGCCAAAGCATTAACTGAGACTGCAGCAGTCCTTAGATAAAAGTAAAATCAATCCAAGTTTGGGAGGCTATGCACTTCTCTTTGTGTGTAATTAAATCAACACTGCCAGTAAATAGATTTAGGCAGATCAATAACAAGCAATCTGCCACTTGCTCGCTGTCAGTTTCATTATTTTCAGGCCCATTAGACATTATTTAGAATCCTGCATCTTTTCTCTCACTCGACATCACCCGACTCCCTCCCTCCTCCAATGGGAATGGTGACACCGTTACCATGGCAGCCACTATAAACAAACAACAGCGATACCATGGAATACTGCAAAATATTTACAACCACTGGACTCGCGTGCACACACACACACACACACACAAATGTTTGCCATTTCACACACACACACACACACACACACACACACACACACACATACACATACACGGCCGTTGGTGGTGTTCTGGTTGTTTTGGTCCTTGGCAACAACGCCATAGCAACCACTCAGTTATTGCTTCACCTCCTGGAGAAGAGACCAAACAGACGCACACACACCGGCTTTGTCTCATTAAGTTTGAAATGCAGTCACACACCTCAGCTCCCTCTGCTCTGTGGACAGTGCTCTAGCTGAAGGAAGTTTGATGAGAAGCTTTTGCATGTTGCAGATTATCACACTGGCCGACTGGAGCATACACACAGCTGATGCTCTTATCAGTCAGGCGACATGGTGCACAGCGTGTTAGTCGCTGTCTAAACATTAGATTAAACCCTCTTCCTCTAGTCGGCAAATCAAAGCCAACCACCTACCAATAACTCCGTTCAAATTCAGAGGTTCAGCAGCGCCAACTCTGACCACTGATAAGATTTATCAGACACTTTATGGAGTTTATGATCCACTGATACGAATAATGATCCTCATTTTACATGTCCTGGCATGTGCAATCCATCGGTCAAACTGTTTTGTGCCATTGATCCAATAGTAGGTTGATGATTATCCCTGCAGCCGTACATTTACTGGTGTGAAAGGACAAAATACAAACCGCAGAGAGATGAAAATGCTGTCTGTGTTCCAAGACCGAGACCGTTCAGGTTTTGCTTTTAATATATTATTAATGCATATGTTTTAACTTTCACTGACTGGTGTTAGTTCATCAACTTTACATTACCCTTCTTACCTCAGCTGCATGCTTTGTGTAGTTTATTGCTATAAATTGTTTGTACATGTTTTATAGTGCTGTACATGTTTGTGTCAGTGAGGACTGACCAGTAGAACAAGAGTTTCGCCTTCAGGGTCATCACCTGCGTCACTGCTGCAGAAACCTTAAACCATTGTTAATGCAGAGACCACTTCCTAATGACAGCTGGTTAGTTAAGTGGCAGCGCCTCTGCTGAAACCATCCTCCAGCAGGTATTTGATTTTTAGAAATTAACAGCGAATTAAACGATATCTGTACAGAAAGGTTGACTTACCATGCCGTGGTTGAGCCACTGAGGAATGAAGTTGTCCAGTAGTTTGGGGTAGACCAGGTCTCTGTCGTACATGTAGAGGGTCCAGAATGTAAAGACCACAAACTTATAGGAGACAGGAAAAGAAACAGAAGACACAAAGTCAGGAAACAGTGCACTGTGGCCTTTAAACAACACATATCACTGAAAAACACTAAATACTGTAGTACTGTATCATCACTAACCCACTAGTACTATTATAGAGACTTTTATATTGTCTTGTTATTATTTCTGTACATGTAAGGGACAGACAATGCATTGGTCTGTTCTGTGCACACCCAGAACATCCTGATCATAGATCACATTCAGCCCGACACATCCTAACAACTTCTTGGTTTAATGTATCTCCAGCAGACATTTTGGTCCGGGGCCAGAGCATGTTCTAGAGGACGGGGGTGGAATTACCTGAACGTCATCTTGGTTCCAGTTCGAGGCATCTGAACCAACCCCCCCATTGTACCCTGACCAGCATGTTCTCTGCTTACAACAGGCCAGAGGTAGTGGGAAACAAGCACACACACACACACTTTTAACTGCATGTGTCAGTATACATATACGCACTGACCTTCTGTACTTTCCACAGGGCTGTACAATAAAGTAGATGCTAATATAGATGTGCACGCACATATGCATGTGAAATATATGCACCTGCACTCGTGCATCCATGCAACACTCACATGCAGAGCCACATGCATATGCAGACACACACACACTGGTTCTACCTCAGTGAGGCTGGATTTCCAGACATTAGCTGTGCTGAGAACCATGTCTATTGTACTGTGTGTAAACTGAACTCACACACATGGCACCGTGCCAGCTGACTGCTCCTATAGGTGTGTGTGTGTGTGTGTGTCAGACAGTGTGTTGTAGCAGTCAGGTTGCTAGGTGCAGGTAGTATCAACTGTGTGTGACTAGAGTGTAAAATATGCATATTCATGACTGTGTGTTGAAACTTATGCTTGTGGTCAGACAGGTTCCTCAGTGTGCCAACGATCAGGCACCTTGCCAACTGAAATCTTGACTAAAAGTGTGTGAGTGTGTCCTAATCAGTGTGAGAGAGGTGGGACCATGTGAGTGGGGTCTGCCAGCGCTGTGCGAACAGCCTGAGGAGCAGACAGGGGTCACCAGCTGGCTGTGTGAAGCAGTAGAGGACGACTCGACGCCCTCCTTTCTGTTCTGCTTATTCACAGCAAGACCCGACTGAGTCTCAAAGTCCACGCTCATGTTCAACAAGAGGGTTAGTTCCTAGTGCTGGATATTCAGTATTTACCATAGAAAATTTCATTATTTGTATAAATAAAGCCTTCCAAGAGCTCGAACCTCAACACTTACAGTCATAAATCGCTGCATCTTCCAGTTCATCAAAACTTACTGTTGAAAGTTTACAGCTCATATTGTAGAAACCCTTTTCTGAACAGAAAAAGAAACACTTCATCTCTCCCATGATTGTCAGTCAGTAGCTTTTGTGTGTGTGTGTGTTGCCCTTCTAGCAATCTTTTGCACAGCTCGGAGATGCCACTGAATACTTTATTGCTGTTGCTGAGTAAACCATCAGGGTTGGAAGCCCTCTGAGACAGCCTCTGGCATCTGCGCCATGTGACAAACTTGAAAAAAGTCTAAATAGATGGCTGCTTCTCTCACCAAAGCCTAAATATACTGTGATTTAAACAGAGAGAATTTTCAAACCTGACTGTGGAAAAGCCTAGTGAAGCTAACATTTAGACCGTATAAAACCCCATGGTTAGGGGTTTGCAGGAAACGGCTGGGAGAGCAAAGGACAAAAAAGGCAGTAAGACGAGGGAGAGAGAGAGAGAGAGAGATGATGATACTGTAAATACAGTACTCAAGCATTTGATTCTTGCAAGCCAGGCGGTTGTGTGTTCTGTGTGTGTGTGTTGCACGCATCCATCCACTCACCGCTCCGACAGGGAAGGCCAGGACAGCCATCATCCAGTCCCTCAGGCCAATCAGCTTCCTGAGCTGACGCTCCTGCTCCCTGCTGGCACCTCCCTTAGTCAGCAGACTGGACACATCGATCAGGACACACAGTCCAAAAAACACGGCCTGGATCACCTGCAGACAGATCGACAGGTTTCCCCTGTAGTTTATACTGTGGTGAAACATTCTGACGGTCACAACACATCCAATAGTTTCTACTGTTGGTGGTGGTGTTACAGTTCTGTGTGCTGATTTCAAAGGGCACTCCTGTTTTCATTGGCAGATTTATTTTTCTCCCAGTCAGAGACCAACAAACTCCTGCTGCTTTTGACTTACTAGACAGACATTAGCCAGTCTATTGGCTATTGACGGACAGAGGGAGCATGAATTTTCTGACCGGAGGAAACCCCCCGTGTCAAGCTCATGCACATCTTTAGCTCTGCTATTAGTAGATCAGAATGGAGCTGCTAGGAAGAGAGGTGGGGCTTGGTTGTAGCTTGTAAGAGCCTAATATTGCAGTGCAGTACTTTTCCAGTCAGTTGTCTTTAACTTTTAACTAGTAACCTGTTTCTGTTTATGCTGTTTTAAGTCTATTTGATGCCATAGGGCATGTTAATGGAGGGCACGTTGAAATGATCTGATTTCAAAGAGTTCGTTATGTGACCCTGCTGTCTTTAATCACATCTATGCTGCTGCTGTGATGTCAGTTGTTGCATCTTGCGGAGTCCAGTAAAGTCACTTTTCAGTTTGATTAAATCCATTATGGTGTGAAGTCAGTTCATCCTAATTTGAGGGTCTAATGACAGATGCTGCTGTGGACAGACTGTTAAATAATTTGATGCAAATTTGTGATATTGTGCTGTAAAATAGAAATTTGACTTGATGTTGCTGAGATTGTGCACACTGGGACTCTTTGTGATGGATTCTGGCTCTGGAGAGAAGCTTTGACCCTGAAGCTCAGAACTACAAGTCTATTTGTGTGTATTGTTTTAAAACACGCCCTGTTTGATTCACTGTCCCTCTGTATCTCCCCCTCATGTCACTTCTCCATTACCCAACTTTAAATAAAGTCAAAATAAACAAAACGTGCCACAGTTAATCAGTTATCAATGACTTGAGTTGGGGTCACGTTTGAATAACACACAGATATCACATCCAGATGTTCTGACAGGGCCAAGTTTAGGAGGTGATTTGTTTATAATATCATAAAATCCAATAAACAAAAAAACAATTTTCCATCTTTAACAAGGAGCAGTGTAATTTCCATTTTATTGCCCGTCGCCTAGCAACACTATCCACAAACTTAAGCCACTTGGATGCCAAGCATATCCTATTCTCAACTTCCCATGTTAAATTACAGCCGCACCAATTCTGTCTGAATGAGTCCATGTATCGTGAGCTGCAAATGTCTGAACATGATTGAAAGTTTGTATTAAATCATCACCAGCAGCAGCAGCAGCTTTATTTCTTTTTAAATGAAAGAAGATGAAATGCATGGAGACTGAAAAATATATCAGTATTTCAAAAACACATGTATCTCTATTATTATTTTTTATGATAATTAAACCTGTCGTCCACAGAGCTGTGTCGACATGCACTATAAATACATCGCTTAGATTATGAATTTCAAATGCTTGAACTCAGACGGAGCAGTGGGGAGAGAGAAACCAGCTCAGTTTCTGTGCAATGAAAGACTCCATCAATATGTTCACAATAATGGATCTGACCTTGTTTTCCAGAGAAAGATGGGAGGATGCACACACCCATCTCTTCCTCAGGGAGCATCCAGTGTCACCCAGTGGGTGAAGCAGCGGCAGGGCGTTGAACACATTTTGTACGTCTGTATGTATCTCGTAATGGAAATTTATATTGAAAATGGTATAAATCCTTCGCCGCTACTAAATCAAACGTAGCTTGTCTGCTACATGAATAATGATTTTCTATGACAACTCAGCTAGCGATGAGGCTCTGAGCAGTGTCAACACACATTCTGTTCTTTCACCTCAGTTGTGTGACATGGATCTAAGGCAATCATGACCCTGCACCAGTATGCAGAGCTTCATGCTACACACACACACACAAAATGATTAAGAACCAGATGTTGTAGTGGTGTGTGCTTCCTGGCTGCTGGTGTGTATAGGTCATTAAAAGCACAGTTAACCAGAAGGAGAGGTCTAATGTGGAAAATATGACACAGCTACTTCTTACACACACACACAGGTTTGTTTTAACTGAACCACTAAGAAAACTGTAATAATGGTTACTGATGTTTATAAAATCCATGTAGTTTGTAATTGTCTTGTTTCCTAATTGTTCATTGTCCCATAATAGTGAGGAAAGTTAAATACCTCAGAATTGTGCTTTTGCATAAACATGGAAAAAATAACTTGTGGATAAATTCCTACTGCATGACAAAGAAACCCTGATAAAACATCCACTGGCAATTTCTCCAAATGCAAACATTAGTCACTGCAGAAGCTGCAAACCTTCTGCTGTTTATCTAAAATAGCTTCTTATAACTACTTCATAACTACCACTGAGGATATTGCCAAAGTTTGTGAACAGATCTTCCTTTTTGTGAGGGCATGTGTGTGTGCATTGTTTGGGATGAATGGCAGCTTTGTGCTTTTGTGTCTCCTTCCAGTTTTTACTTGTCATTGCTGTGTAAAGTCCTTAATCTCATTTCACTTCAGAATCCAGATCCATAAACAGAAGATACTGCAGCTCCTCTGTTTTCAAACACTTTTATCCGTCAATTAAAACTTTATTTAAAAGCATCTTCATCAAACATGTTCCTACAATTCAACGTGTTTAAATGTCAAATAGAAACAAAGTTCAAACAAAAATATTAATTTTTAGCAAAATGACAATGTTCCCTGTTTTTAATAATCTTCCTTTGGGCCACAGATAATCAGAGCTTTTACAAGCTTCCGTGTACACGCTGCGCGCTCCCGAGCAGGGGGAGCCTCTGTGACGGGCACGGTCTGAACCATAACACCTGCCGGGTTCAGCGGCTACAAGCTCCGCTCAGCAATCGAGCCCCCCGCACATCTCACTGCGATTCTATCACCTCCGTGTCCCGTTGCCGGTGACTTAAACACCGGAACACCGGGGGCAGGAACAGGGAGGAGGAAACGCTGAATATTAATTTCAGCGCCGGTTCTGCAGCTCCTGCGGCGCGGAGCTCTAACTTCGCTCTCAGGGTTAAACCAGAACCAAGCATTAGTCCTTACCAGGTCTATGAAGGTCAGAAACTTCCAGCTGCCGCCGTAGGTCTGGTGTGCCGGCATGTCCAAAGCTTTGTAGTGGCACAGGATGGAGAAGTAAGACAGCAGGATGGCGACCCTGAGAACCTGCGAGGGTATCAGCGCCATGATGCTCGCTCTCTGGCTCTGATCACCTGTGCACCGTTATCTCTGTGCGCCTATTTTCACCTTTGCGTTCCCGTATAACACAGTTTTTACCCGTCTGAACCTTGCTCCCTGTGTCGGAGCCTCTCCTTCCCCCCTCTGCGAGTCTACTGCTTCCGTGTTATGATGATGATGCAAGAGGGGGGGGTGTTGTAGTCAATACGGTAATACACGAGGATGCAGCACAAGCATGTTAAATGTTTTGTTATCACAATCATAATAATGGCCAACATTCTCATGAACAGTATTTGAATCAGCAGAGACAAGATTAAAGAGCCCATAACAACATGATGTGTTTGGGACCAGTTCATAATGAAATGTAGGCAGGTCAATGATGTGGTTTAAGCAAAGGTACTATAAAAACTAGAGTTTCATAAGTAGAATTTCACAAATATGGTGTTGCTATTTATTTTATTTTAGGATTGTAAAAAATATGGCCTTATAATTAGTGGTTTGACAGTGACAAGAGCACATTAGCGTGTATATTTGTTTATGCCACTGCAGGAATCAAACCTCTGACCGTTTGGCTGCAGGACAAACTGTCAGCTGCCACCTGCAATTATATATGACCTTAATAGTACTGTTATATTTACAATTGTTAATACTAATACAAACAGAATGTAATTTAAAATAATTATGTATGCAGTGGTTAGCCCTGTTGCCTCATAGCAAAAAGGTTCTGGGTTTGACTCATGTTCGACTCCAGGGCCTTTCTGTGTGGAGTCTGTGTGTTGTCCCTGTGTCTGTGTGGGTTTTCTCCTCCCACAGTCCAAACACATGCAGGTCAGGATTAGGGTCTGAACCCAGGTGGACCCGGGGCCTTTCTGTGTGGAGTCTGCATGTTGTCCCTGTGTCTGTGTGGGTTTTCTCCTCCCACAGTCCAAACACATGCAGGTCAGGATTAGGGTCTGAACCCAGGTGGACCCGGGGCCTTTCTGTGTGGAGTCTGCATGTTGTCCCTGTGTCTGTGTGGGTTTTCTCCTCCCACAGTCCAAACACATGCAGGTCAGGATTAGGGTCTGAACCCAGGTGGACCCGGGGCCTTTCTGTGTGGAGTCTGCATGTTGTCCCTGTGTCTGTGAGGGTTTTCTCCTCCCACAGTCCAAACTCAAGCAGGTCAGGATTAGGGTCTGAACCCAGGTGGACCCGGGGCCTTTCTGTGTGGAGTCTGCATGTTGTCCCTGTGTCTGTGAGGGTTTTCTCCTCCCACAGTCCAAACACATGCAGGTTAGGATTAGGGTCTGAACCCAGGTGGACCCGGGGCCTTTCTGTGTGGAGTCTGCATGTTGTCCCTGTGTCTGTGAGGGTTTTCTCCTCCCACGGTCCAAACACATGCAGGTCAGGATTAGGGTCTGAACCCAGGTGGACCCGGGGCCTTTCTGTGTGGAGTCTGCATGTTGTCCCTGTGTCTGTGTGGGTTTTCTCCTCCCACAGTCCAAACACATGCAGGTCAGGATTAGGGTCTGAACCCAGGTGGACCCGGGGCCTTTCTGTGTGGAGTCTGCATGTTGTCCCTGTGTCTGTGTGGGTTTTCTCCTCCCACAGTCCAAACACATGCAGGTCAGGATTAGGGTCTGAACCCAGGTGGACCCGGGGCCTTTCTGTGTGGAGTCTGCATGTTGTCCCTGTGTCTGTGTGGGTTTTCTCCTCCCACAGTCCAAACACATGCAGGTTAGGTTAGTTGGTGACTCAGGTGTGAATGTGAGTGTGTGTCTGTCTTTGTGTGTCAGCCCTGTGATTGGCTGTTGATCTGTCTGGGGGGGACCCGCCTCTCACCCACTGCATGCTGGGATTGACTCTCCTGACCCTCTAAGGGATAAGTGGTAGATAATGGATGGATGGATGTTGCCGTTTTCAGTATAGTCTTTTTGTCCATGATTGTGGACTGTCTTAAGGCATTTTTTGTAGCTTAAGCACTGAAAAAACGTTCAGCTCATATGAAAAATGATCTTCTAAACTGTGGAGTGTCAGTTTATGGTGATTCAGTAAAAAGCAGCTAGTGAAATAAATATGAACTGACTTGAGTGAAAGAGAGAGGTAGACGATGCTCATACTGTAGATATTTTTTTGGAAAAAAAAAAGAAAAAGCTGCAGCAGGCTAGAGAGAGGTGATGCTGTTGCCACGGTGACGACGAACAGCTACTCAGGCTGAAATGCAGTGATGCTCTGCTCTTACGAGTTTATGGATGGATGGCCACATGCACAGGCACAGATAACACAAATCTGTTATGAATGTTAACATGACAAACTCTGTACCCAGCCTGCTGACTGTCTGTCACTGTGCATATATTCTCTCAGTACATTGGCCAGTGCAGGAATCAAACCTGTGACCATTTAGCTACAGGACTGAACTTCTACCTTTATACCTGAAAATTCAAAATAAAATAGGGGCTATGCATAGTGTAAAAGTTCTCCTTCTTTTCTGCTGCTGCACAGTTTTAGAAAAACAGGATGAATAACAAATGTGCTTTCGAAGCAGCTCTAATCAGAATCTTTTATAATAACGATGTGTGATAAGACTGTGAAAGGGGTCGCTCATAGTGATGAACCAACAGAACTGAAAACTGTCAGCTGAATCTGCAGCTCCCCTCAGCATTACAGAGCTTTATAATGAGTTTTAGCTCAATATTTAGGAGTTTGAATCACAATTTTACTGTTTCTCATCAGTGTTATAGCAGCTTCACTTGGGAAAAACCACCTCCTCAGCCCAGAACAGCAGACAGACACTGGTAGAGACAAGCTGGTGAACATAGGGGAGGATTTAGTATCTTAAGAGCCAGAGATTTCCCTCAGGAGGTGGTGGAGACCAAACACAGAGCTACAACTGAGAAGGTTGGACCTGGATTTATCCTGAACACAAATACAAATCCAGATAAATGATGATGTTCTATAACTCGTGAACGGGATATAGATATGGATATTTATATCTTGCTCAGTGTGAAAATAAGCAAATATTTAACCTAAAGTCAGTGTATACAACCTCCTGTTAAAAGAGCCAAAACAAAATTCCTCATACTATGTCACGGGTGGAGAACAATTAATGAATTGATCATTGTGAAGCCAGCAATAGAGTTTGTGTTGGACTCCTTCTTCTGCACAGTATAACTGAAGTTTAAATGCAAGTGATAAGATTAATTATTGTGGGTGTAACAGCAAGTCTGAACACAGGTGAATTCACCATGAGTGAGTTCATTTACCTGGGAATTTTCTAGGAATAACTTGGATGCTCCACTGGAAATGTTTATCAGATCAAGTGCCATGATAAAGGACGCCTCACATTAGTGAAACTAGTTTCTTGACCTGGACTTAGATTCAAACCACCATCTGCTTGGTTGTTGTAAAAGAAAGATCTTCGTGCGGTTTGTTTGTGGAAATTTGCAGATTGATTGTGTGGACTGTTTTCACCCCTGTAGTTCCCAGAGAGAGCTGGAGCCTGTGTATGTGTGTGAGGGCACGTGTGAAAAGTTTCCTATAGTGGAAATAAGGCTCTGGGGAGCAGGATGTCAGTTTGCCACTTCGCACGCACATGCACGCACGCACATGCACGCACACACACACTGCGAGCTCTGTGGGGTCTCTGAAGACTTGGCAGTGACATGTTTCCTCTTTCCCTTTTCCTCCTCCTCCTGCTTGTCTTCCTCCCTCGTTCTCCAATAGGTTCCACTGTGGAAACTCTGGTCGACTGGCAGCGAGACACGAAGAAAAAGTAAGTGGAGAGTCAAGTAAGTACACAGGTTACATAACCACATAACAATTACACTTGTACCTACCTCGGCTATCGTGATTCAAGCACCATTTCTTAACTATTGTGCCCGCGTAGGTACAATACTCATCTATGACAAGAAAAAAAATAACTTTTCGGACTAAAATATTATGGTGCAGTTGAAATGAGCCAAGGCCAGGAGGTCTGATAAAACTGAGAAAATAAAAGCATCAAATAATGCATAAAAGTTTCCACCTGCTTGCTGTAATGTCTAATTGCAGCTACAGTACATCACATTTACATTCAGTAGGATTCAAACCCAGACTGTAACGTACACTTACACACTGACACTTAGCCCCTGCAAACTGATATATTCAGTTTGTTTTAATAGCACTGATTTGGGGCTATCGACCTTTTAAACCCTTCCCACCCTATCAAGTGAAGTCATATTACTGCAGCTTAAAATTACATTTCTTGCTCAACTGCACAATGTTTAATCAAAAACTGTGTAAATTTTGTTCTGGATCATCCACAGAACTCATTAATCATTTAGATAAACTATCCTAGAAACTACATCCAAACTGCCAGAAGAAAAGAGAAAGTCATATTTGCAAATAAAACCAAAACCGGTAGGTGGGACAAGTATACTTTTTGTGATTTGATTTATTGTGAAAATAAAAAAATTAACAGAAAGAACACTATCTAAAATAGGATCTGTACTGTAGCTGCAGTGTGGCAAAAGAAGCAGTAAAATAAACACAAAGCAGTAAAGCTGAAGCCACATTAAAGAGAACAATGTTTAAAATCACAACAGAACATTAAATGTTCATAATATTCACATTGAATTTTTAGGATATTGATTTGACAGAGGTAATTTCAGCTGTTTCAACTGAACAGGTTGATGACAAAGACACTGGTTTTGATTGTCAGTACTGATGCCGACCAGTAAGGGACAGTGTTTAGCTCCAGACAGCCTTTCTCTCTGTGTGTCTTCTGAACTCTGACACACAACCTGTGAAGATGTCCTCCTGAAACTGTTATCTCCCACATAGTTTGATCTTTACCCTTGAGCTTTTATGTAATAAGCGGGCTACACACGTGTGTGTGCTTGTGCAAGTGTGGAGGGAATAGACACCATGACAAGAGTCAATGATCAAAGGATGGAAAAATACACAGTGTTAATGTGTGTGTATAAAAAAGTGTGTGTCAGGCAAACACAACTTGCTCACTTGTCAATCTGTGGGGAACAAGGTGTGGTAGCCTGGGGAGCGGTGTGTGTGTGTGTGTGTGTGTGTGTGTGTGTGTGAGTATGAGTAAGCATTAGTAATCAGTCAGCTGTCACAGAAGTGCTTTGTCTTGCAGAGCGTTACAGTTCGTCTCTGGGACAAGAGCCTGGGGCGACTGCCTGGCTTTGTGTGTCTGAGTGTGTCTGAGTGTGGGTATATGTGTGTGTGTGTGTTAGTGAGTATCCACTTTTGTCATGTAATGGATTAATCACAACTTCCCGTAACCACTCAGCGTGTTCCCTGTTCATGGTTGTTTTTCTTTGAGCTGTAAAGTGAAAGCAAACCATGAATAGAGAGGATTTAGGGTTCCAGTCAAAGATTTTAACCAGTACAGGAGAGCACGACACATGACTCACATCCTGGGATTGTAGCTGTACTTGTTATTTTACCCGATACTCAGTCTGATGAGAGGACCAGCACCAAAACCAAAATCATGTCTGGTTCATATGCAGCTCTGCGCACGCTGAGTAGCAGTAGACAGTAAGTCGCTGCAAAGACACACAAAGAGACACACAACCACAAAGAGACAATAAACAGAGATGTGAAATAACTAAAGATTCACAAACTATTCAGAGATAGAAAAACAACCACAAAGGGACACAAATGTTTATGAAGTGACAAAAAAATACACATAATAACTACGACCGAGATGCAGACTGACTTTGGATTCAGAAACAGATTAAGAGATGTGAAACACCACAGACAGCTACAACAATACAGAAGAAACAGGCAGAAAATAACTAAAGTGATAAACGGGAGATTCAGAATGATGAAAATCACCAAGTACTAGGAGATGTAACCACACACACACAAAACAGCTACAAATACATGCAAAATGACCACAAACAGACATAAAATGACACAGAGATACAAAACAACCACAGCAGTGCACTATGACAAGGACTAAAAAATATAAAACACCCTGAGGGGATGTTTCAAAGACATACTGTTCGCAATTTGGTTTTTTAAAAGTAATTTTGTTTTATTGCCATTATTGTGAAATTTCTAGCTTCAAAGCCTTAAAACGAATGTTGGTTCAGTGAAGTTATTTCTTTTTAGATTGTAGCTGCGATGTTTTTCTACTCTAGTTATTTTTATCTTAATGTCCAAAGAGACACTTTAACATTAATAACTTCCTGGAATGACATATAAAAAGAAAAAAAGTGATGGAGTGTCATTAAAGTAAAATGGCATATGTGAAAAACTCACACCTACTTCATCGAAATGACAGCTGGAAGCAACGCTTGTTATTAAAGTTATGAGTCATCTGAAGACATCTGCTTTTAGCATTGTTCGGTTCAGCAAGATAAGAGCATTTTCAGTGGTTGATTATTGTCATTCAGGGTTTTTTTTTTTATGAGTGTACAGCTTTGTTGAACAGAGGCCTGCGGACGTGTCCTTAATTACATACAGTGTCCACCCAGCACGCCTGAAAACAGTGAGGGCAGTGTGCCGATGCCATACACCTTCCTCCTGGGCTTCGTATGAAAAGCACATGCAAATCGTCACATCGGGAGCTGCAGCAGCTCTCTGTCGCCATGGTGCCGTGTTGCCACGGCGTCGCCATGGGGACACCGGGGTCACCAGTGATGAGGTCATATCCCGATGAGCCTCTTATGGGAAATGGCAGACGTTAATCTACTTATTACTGGCCGGCACGATACACACATACACACACACATACACACACCTACCTATCTGTCTGTCTGACTGACTGTCCATCTGAACTTTAATGACCTTTAACGACTGCCTGGTTTCCTGAACAGGAGTCTTTGGTCCTCATCCCAGAGAAACAGTCGAACCAGTCAGAGCTTTGTTGCCATGATTCAGAGTAAATACGTTCAGCTCGTGATAGCTGCCTATGGCACCGACGCTGATTTTCTTATGATGCGTCCGTGTGTGATCTTATCTCTACTTCTCTACATCCATGAAAAACAGCTGCAGAAAAATGTAAACTGTGGTGAGAAACTATTCAGGCCACTGAAAACTAGATTTGCAATAATTTAACGGTGTTATTTTTTTAATGTTATAGAAATTAAAACAATATATGACAACAGCACAGGATACCTCAACCTTTCCAAATAAACTCTGCTCTATTTAGTTTCTACTTTTACCTAAATCATTTCAACTCAAAAGTAAGCACAGAAGTAAACCTGTAGATTAGCTGTTGCTGCACAGGGATCTACTTTTTGTGTTGTCACTGGGAGGAATATGTCACTTCTTAATAGTGTTTTTTCATTTTGTTCAATCTGTAGTGGCTTTTCTTCTGTATATATGCAACATTACATGGATATAAATGATGTAAATTATTTTATGATGTGTTTATGTTTCCATTAGCAGAAGCTGGGATTCACACCACTGCAGACAGACTGAGCTCTGGAACATGGAGACATCTCTGGTCCATTAGTTCAGGTAAGGTTCTTCTAATCTGACACAGGATGTTTGTTGCATATCTGCCCAGAGTCTTGAAAACAACTAAAACCACAAATAGACCCTGTTGAGATTTAACTAGATGATGCTAAAGATCCTTGACATCAGTAAAACCTCAACAACAGGAAGTCTGTCTTTCTGATTGCTCCGTCAATGGTTCTGCTCCTGCCAAACAGCATCTCTTCCTCCTTCGCCTTCGCTCTCACCTTGGATAACTTCTTACTGCGCAGTGAATGGACCGATGCCATGGAGACAATTATCAGACCATTATGTGTCATTACCTGTTTCCAGATATAATGAGAGCTGTTTGAAGAAGGCTGACATCTGGGCGCCGTGCAAAGGTCTGACTTTTTTCTGACTTACCACAGCGGATGGTTACGCCAGAGTTTACCTGTTGCATTTCACATTTCGAGCAGGTCGATGCTTTGTCTGTAAGAGGAGGCGAACCTGTGACGCTGCAGGCACAGGACACAGAACCCAATCATTTATTAAACCTGCACTTTTAAAACCTAATGTTGTTTATTAGCACAAAGAAGTAGCCACGTCTGGACCAATCCAAACGAAGGAAGGACTTTATCAAGCCTGATTTAATTTATTACGGGAGGGCTGCGTAAATGAGGTCCTCTGTATTCCTAAATGTGTTTTATAGATGGAAAGACTCAGAGCTGGAGTGTGTGTGCTGCTTGATTACTGAGGATCCACCTCAAAATGTGGCAGCTGGACAAGTTGGCCTCATGTAGTTCTCATGGTTCTGGCTGAAAAAGGATGGAATCCACCTACAGAAATAAACAAACAGTGTGGATTCAAAACATATTTCACATTTTTTCCACCAGCTCATGTAGAACTTTGTCAGTCCTTTGCTGCTATAGAAATAACATGTCATATATGCAATGATAGACTAGACCTTCATCTTTTTAGTCCGTGTGGTCAATTTTTAAAAGTAATCCAGATGAAATACACACTGGACAATACCCAAGGTTCTTTTTTTTTAACCAGGCAAAGTCTCTAAAAACCCCTGGTGTGTTCACCATAAAAACTAACTTCAGTCACTTTGGTCATTTAGCCCGACACCGTGTTTATGTTTGACACTTTCTTGCTGGGAGAAGGTATTTTGTTTTGCTGTAACCACTTCGTAGCAGTAGTCATCCTGCCAACGTCATTTTTAGTTGACATATCCCCATTCTTACATAATCTTGGTTGCTCAATTGTTTCTTTAAACGGGGAAACGGTTCTCAGTGAGCACAGCAACATGTTTGAAATTGCTTAACACAGGTCCACGCAACAATTCAGAAATGTAGAACCAGATTATTGCTTTGTGCTAATTTAACTGAAGATCCTTAAGGAATACACACCATTAAAACACACACTTAACTAACATGACAAAGGCCTCAAGGTGGATCCTGAAGAAATAATAATAAATCCTCAAACACTGAAATTAATTGCAGGAAACTGATGATTTTAATATTGTGAAGATTTGTTAGGTACACATTACAGTGTACAAGTATTTAACTTATATACAATGATAACAGTAATAATTACTCATACTAGTATAAAAGTATAGATTTCAATAAAAACCTATAAATGAATGCAACTATAATCTTATGCTGCTCCTTGTCTCCTGTAAATTAATGTAAATTAATGTTTTTAATTCCTGCCTCAACCTATAGTGGAATATACACAGTCAGACAGACAGTCAGACAGACAGGTCGCTCCAGAGGTGACCGGGGAATCCTGCTCTCTCTGTGCCGGCAGACAGAGCCTCCTCCTCGGCCACTGCTCCTCCTCCCCTCCCCTCCCTCTGCCCTGGTTGCGCGCTGGGGGATCCGACGACGTCACACACACACACACACACACACACACACACACACATACATACATACACACGCCCTCTCTGTCTCTCTTTCTCTGTCTCTCTCTCTCTCTGTGCCGCTCCGTCTCTCTCACTCTCTATCCTTCTCTTTGCTGCTATTCTGGGAAGTGGCGCTTGGAATAACCCCCGTGTGCGTAAGAGTGTGTGTGTGTGTGTGTGTGTATGTGTTTCCTGATTTCACCCTCACACACGCACACATACACACTCACAACACAGCCAGACGCACACATTTACTGTCTGTCTGACTGCAGTAGTGGAGCTCTGGCAGCAGAAATCCGGTCGGAAAGGATTCCTTCCATTTTTACGCGCAACTTTTCCTCCTTCTACTGCGTCGCCGCGACGTCTCCATCGCTGGTTCCGACTCTTGTGGATTTCTAACAACCGTGTCCCGACTGTTTCTAACGGACAACCAGCGAAGTGTCAAGCGCCCGGAATCGGAGCTGCTGTCACCGGGGTTGCTTGTTGTCATTTTCGCACGGAAACGGAGACGCGCAGCCAGAGCGCAGATAGAAGGTAAGAGCGGGGCCGGTGAAAATGAAACCTTATCGGACATATTCTCGCACATATCACAGTGACAGTGGGGTTTTCTGCGCCATCACGGGTATTATGTACAGTTTCCTCGGCACTTGATCTTTTGTTTAGCTTATAAGGGCATGGCTATGCTGGGGGAATACCCCGGGCACGCATTGCATTGCATGCAGATTACCCGGGTTGCGTAATAGCCTGAGGAATTTGCAGTAGCCTGCACGGCCAGGCTGGCTGCAAGGCCGGGGAGATAGATAGAGGGAGAACGCGAGGGAGGGGGAGTGTTGGTACATATGAATCTGTGAGTGGAAGCTCGGTTAGGTATGATGTGTGATTACTGAGCCTTATGTGCAGCAACAGACCAGCCCTGCTCGCATCTGGGTGCTGTGATCCCCAGACCTTCACCTTCACACGGCCCCTACGTGGTTCCTGTAATCTCTGTATTGTGCTTGTGGAGTGTTCAAAAAGTGAGTGGAAGCTGTGACCTTAGCGCACTGTCTGGTATTTCCTTGTTGCTGTTACAGTCTGATCGGTGTGGCATTCCTCGGGTCGCACAGGCTTGTTCCTACAGTGCGTGTTGTCCTACGTCTCCACAAATGAAAACTGTTTCATAGACGAGTTCTTTTTGAGAAAGGAGCCACTTTATCGCATATGCTTATCGTTTGTTTCCTCTGCCTGTGCGTGTGCGTGAGTGTGTCTGTGTATGAAAGCATACACAGCGAGAGAGAGGTGGTGGGTGGTGCGCTGGCTGGTTCCGGGAATGTTCCATGACGTGTTGCCGTCTAGAGAGGGGCCCCGGCCGGGGAGACTCCGACTCACGGCCCGGCCCCGCTCTGCTCTGTCTGTCTCTCTTTAACAAGCCCGCTGATACTCTTAGGCTGGAAAATATCTTCACTGCATTTCCAGAGGAGACATTTACAGCCTCATCATTTAAGCACGTTGTGTTTTGCAGTCACATCCTGTGACCTTTCTTTCTTCCGTGCACTTCCAGTCTTCCGCACGGAGGTCAGAGGTCAAGTCAAGTCAGGATCAAACGCAACTGTGAGCAACAGGTGGTGGAGATCTTGCCCATGAACAGTAGAGCAGGGCGGATGATTGGCAGCATGAGGGTTTGAGCTGCAGGTCTGAGGCAGCTGAAGGACACTGCTCTGCTGCCAACATGTTTAATTCTTTGATGATGAAGCACAAATGAAGGACAGATAAACAGTGAAGCCAGAAAGACCTGCCATCATCTTCTGCACTTAACAACGTATTAAGAAAGAAAAATAAATACAATGATAGTAGCCTAAAATAATGATAATAGTAATAATTCTTACAATTTGGCTTCTTCTTTGCAAACTGTATCATCCCTTTTATGTGTTTTTATTGACTTTGTTGGCAGGGAAAGCTGCTAATTTTAAACAAGGATTGATACTGTAAAGTTGGTATTTTTAGAAACAATGAACAGCTCCGTGCTGCAAAACAAGCAGAGTGAAAGAAGAAATAAATGAGCTGTGAGTTAAAGAGAGACGTATCACAGCGGGATGCTTTGTCGCTGTTTGTTGAAGCTACAAAAGAAGAGCAATAATAGTAACTCGTCTTGACTGTTTGTGGTGTTGATGAGGTTATAATCCTGCAGCTAACGAGATCATTGCAGTATGTATTCTGCTGTCAGGACACATGCTGGTGACTGTGTGCGTGCACACGTCAGTGGTAAAGTGTGTGTGAGAGCGTGCACGGGCAAAGGCCGACCTACGTACCATCTGTCCCACTGCCACCTCAGATGGCCGTCGTGGTGTACTGCGTAGGAGCTGGCCTCCATGCACACACACACACAAACACCCATGTACAGAGAATGAACATGTGTGCGTTGATTTTCTGCACCAGACATTTAATTTATTGCTTAGGCCTTGTGGGAAATCTATGCATGTATGTAGGTCTACATGCACGATATACAACACCACTTACTGTCTAAGCAGGAGCCAGCAGGGCTGAAGTGATTGCATGAGTAATTTGACTACTAGTAACCCCTGACAAACATTTAATGCTTTGAAGATTTGTTTCACCCCGGAGAGTAATCACTGTTGCACCATGGCTGACACCGTGCCGCGCTGACTCGTGTGAGATAAAAGCAAACACTCATAGCTGAAAATGGAGAAAAGGCAAAAGGGTAAAAACAGAAATGTTTTGAGGGTGTCTCAGTTTGAAAGTGGCCATGCTGCTGTTTTAGCAGCTGTGTCACAGTGGCCACTAGGGCAGGCCTGCTCACGACCACAAACATATTACCCCAAGTCAGATGTTTCCAAAATATCCTTCTACATAAAATCCTGTTCTTTACTGCATTAATACTCCATGTACACAGGCAGGCAGTGATAGTGCTACTCAGATACTTCCTCCTGATAGAAAAACATGCTTCATCTCAGCGTGCCCTTTTTGGAGCATGCAGCTACAACTTGTGGTCGATTCAAGTGGCTGGAGTTGGTTGTCATGTGATAGCAGCAGCATACATCACATTCATCTTGCAGGTGCTTTATAGACACAGTGCGCAGTGTTGTTCAAAGGTGTGTGGCTGGTTGCTGCTGTCCTGTAGAATGGGTTTTGTAAGGAACAATTTGTCCTGGTGAGTTTATTTGATTTCTTTATGTTTGTGTGGTTTTTTTTTTTTTTTGGTGTGTTCCTTGTCGGCCTCTGCTCCGGTCTGTCTCTGTGTGACCGTCAGTTCACTGCAGATGTGCTAAGTTTGCATTTGTTGTCAATTAACACATCACAGCTGGAGAATGTGAAATGACTGCATATGCACGGCACGGTGTGATGAAGTAACACACACACACACACACACAGATACTGTTGAGCTTTCATTACAGCTTGGAGTCGCTGCTGTGCACAGCGTTCATCCCAGGCAGTAACTTCCACAGCTGGAGGCTGGAGCCAACGTGGACGTGTCTTAAAGAGTAAAGGCCACTCAGAGCTGCTAGAGGCTGCTCTAAAAAAGTCCTGGCTCTAACTTTCTTCTGTTTGAAAGGCGACAACTTCTCGCTAAAACTACTAAGTCAGTCATTTTTCCAGAGTGGAGACATTATGTTCATTTATTCCAGGCCCTGTCGTACATTTACTGCTGGTAATTTGAGAAGTCATTGCTCCATTAATACTATTTTGAGGTTTACAGAAAGTTTGATGCTGGTTGTGTGAGCGTTGGTAGACAGGTGTGATTGACAGGTGTGATTGACAGCTGGCTGCCTGTTCTCTCCAGTTCACTGAAGTGATCAACACAACATTAAAGTGATCAACACAATAATGCATCAACAATTAGAACCCAATAATATCAGATCCATTCATGTGAAATGGGCCATTCTGCACAATGAGTACTTTTACTTTGGATACTTCAAGTACATTTGGATGATAATACTTTGGTACTTTTACTGCAGTAACATTTGGAGTCTAGGTGTTTTCCTTGGCACAGAGTATTTTTACACTGTGATATTTATTTTTACTCAAAGTATGTAAGTACCTCATGAGCCACTGCTAAGACCCTTAAAATTATTGTCAGTGTTTCGTTAAGTGAACGTTACTTACTTTACCCTTTACCTTAAACATTTAAACAGAGAAAATGTTGCTGCCCGTTGCATAACGGCATTCTTTGCCTCGCCCACTCTGTTATTGTAACACATCAGAGTGGAATATTATTAACAAATAACACCTGCATTGCAACATAATCCACCTGCAACTCAGTAACACGCTGCTTAATGATTCTCCAGTGAATACAGAGGAAACTCAGCATCACACCGAACGGAGCCACAGTTCCTCTCACTGCATTGTGTTGCGTTTGAATGCAGCGGCACAGTTTTACCTCTGTGGGTGAGTGTGTGCGATCACCTGAGAGCTGTAGAGGAACCTGAGAGCACAGCAGTGACTGAGGTCCTGACAGCGATGGCTAAATTATTAAGACACGCACACATAAACACACAAAGCCTAATGGGTTGGTTGACTGGCTTCTCCTGGCCAGTCGTTCCTCTGTGGTTTGGTTTTGTGCTTTTTAAGAAATACACTACATGTATCTGATGGCAGGTAAGTGGTAACCTATAGTAGAAGAAGAAGAGAAATGTGGAAGAACAGGAGGTAAGGGAAGGGGGAGAGGACCGAGGACATTTTGAAGCAGAGGGAGGGGGTAGGAGAAAAAAAGAGACGAGGAAAGAGTGAGATGGAAGAGAAAATGACAAAAGTAAAGATGAAAAGCTGGAGAGGAAAGGAAACATGAGAGAATGAAAGGAAGCATGGGAAAAGAAACATGATTACAAGAAAGGAAAAAGGAGGCGAGGAAGCAAGAAGAAAGCAAATCAGATGAGAGGAGCAGAGAGGAAATGAGGAAAGGACACAAGAGGAGAGGAAACAAGGGAAGAGAAATGAGAAGAGGAAATGGTGAAAAGGTAAGAAGAGAATGGAGGAAGGGTACGAGGTGAAAGGAGAGGAAACAAGGGAAGATAAATGAAGTAGGAGGAGAAAAAAGGAAACGAGACGCGAAGGGTGAGAACGAAAGAGGAGACAAAAGGAAAGAGAAAGAGGTGAAGAAGTAAGATGAGTGAAGAGGAAACGAGAGAGAAAAAGAAGGAAACAAGAGCTGGGGAAAGGACACTATTGGAGAAAGGATGAGCTGTTTATCCCAACAGAGGAGTGTGTCTCTTCTGTCAGCCGCTGAAGCAGTTTGCTCTGCGGGGTGTGTGATCCCAGCTTGTTGTCCTCAGCTGTACAAAAGGAAGCCTCCCTCTCTCGGTCCCTGCAGCCATCTGAAGCCATTTTTCTTCCCGGAGCCAATCACTGCTCACGAGACACATCTGTCGCTCCATGAGCACATGGCAGCTGTCTAACCAGAACAGAAATATGATTGTGCTGCCTCGTTTTCATGAGTGTGTTCGTGTGTGTTGAAAATGGCTGATATTGTAATCTAACCTCTCTTTACTCAGGTGGGCTGTCGTTGCTGGTGTGGTAATTTAAATATAAGAAATAATAGAGAGATAGTGAAAGAAGGAGAAAACACGAGGGAGACCTTTACCCAAACTGGCCTACTTTCTCAGCACCTTGTAATCACTCTCACTTCATGCATTTATGCATCAGACAGTTGAGCTAAATCTGTGTTTTGTAATCAGAAAATCCCAACCGAAGCAGCTATTATCCAGTTTTCCCTCGACTGTGCACGGCCAGTTCGCTGTGAGAGGATTATAACTCCTACAGTCAGCGTGACGCATGCAGAGGATACGTATATGTCTTGGAAGCTTTTATACCATTCAGATAACTGTAAACTGTGTCGTTGTCAGCTGTGTAAGAGTCACTCCAAGTCTTCTGTTACCATTTGTTCCTGCAGCGTTTGAAACATTGACCTATTAAATCCAGGTCTCACTTAATGAAAAGGGTTTCAGGGTAAAGGCTCCTAATTTCTGGAAAACACTGTTTGAAAATATTTGTATTAATTGAATTAGCCAGAGACTGGAAGACAGGAAACTCTGAGTCAGAAGAAGAAGAGTCTCAGCCCTCCCAGATAACTGGATCATTTGTATGTTGTTAACTGGTAAACTGGGGCAAATTAGAAACACCAGTTAGCAACAGGTGTGAAGTTTCATGAGGAGCAGCAATGAAAGTGGGCCCTGCTCTTTAGCTTTGTGTTTGTGCACATGTTGACTAGATGAGATGTTATTGTTATTATTATGGCATTTGAATTGTGGGGTGACACTTTTGACTGAGCTTGGCTGGTAGGTTCCTCATGTTTTAACCTCCTGGATCTTGGCTAAATACACCTGCTGGACTATGGAGCACAGAGACATTAATCTGACTCCTGATAAGAAAACAAACATGTTTATTCAACAAAATTGAAGTTGGTAGAGTTTTAGCTCCAGTGGTAGCTGTTTAAAACAACAGTAAACATAAACAGTTTTGATTTGATGGGCTACTGGATTCAGATTTAATAATGTTTTTCTTACTCGAGGATGGATAACGCCTCAGATGTAGATGATATGACTTCAGATTCCCAGCAGGACTGGTGTTGTATGATTAAAAAAGGTGCCAGTGATCTGAAACACCAGTAACTCTCACCTTTTTAATGTCAGTCACTCAGAATTTTCAGCCGCTATTTTGCACCGACAGTCATTCAGTGAGAAAATTGAGTCTTTGCACCCACAGAAATGAAACTACAACCAGAATATGTGCAAGTTAAGTGTGAAATGCTGACTTTCGTGTTTCACCCCCATACTTTCTACGTACATGTAAAACCCTGCTAAATACTGGCATCTTCTCTGGGGGATGTCCAGAGGCATTTTGGGAAATGTAGGAAATCTAAATGACGCAGATGCGGCAGGTTTTGGGAAAGTAGATCAGAAATCACGTTATAAAAGACTCAGGTGGGTTTTCAGTTCCCAGGGCTCCTCTGCCCGGTCTGGTATTATCTGCCCGAGTGGAGTTAGTGTTGGTCCAATGAAAGCACAGAGACAGTTACTGCTGTAGGTTTATTTGCATAACCATACAGAAGATGAAAAGCACTTCAAAACATAGGAGGGGATGAAAAGGAATCCAATCTCAGCAGGTGTGAGAACAGAAAACCCAATGAGCTGAAAAAAAAAAAAAAACCAGCACCCTAAAGAAAAAAGTGACAAAAGAAAAGTGAAAATCAAGATGACAAATGGATGACACACAGGATCTGAAACTCTCAGTGTCATCTGTTTTTATATGTTTGCTTATTGTTGGACTCACTGAAGGTTTGACATGTCAGTGTCAAGAAATAAGATAAAAAAAACAAGAGTCTACAGGGAATGAAGAGTTTAAAAATGTCTGATTACAAACCACAGGATCAACATGTCACGGCTGTTGTGATTTATTTTATTTTCCTGACATGAGTTGAAGAACTACGAGTATACGCTAAAACAGACTCATGACCTTTTGACTTCTACAAGTTTAAAAAGGGTTTTATAATATAACTCATCCTTTTTTTTACACTACATGGCCAAAGGTATGGGGACATTTGAACCGTACATCTATATATGAAGTCATTCCTAAACTATGAGCATTAATTTGCTTCTGGTTTCACTCCTCCAACCAGACTGTGGAAGCCGGTCGCAGAGATTTGCTCCCATTCAGCCACAATAACATTAGCGAGGTCCATTACTAATGTTATTGTTAAGATCTGGCTCACAGTCGGTGCGCCACTTCATCCAACAAGCTGCTGGCTGGAATTGAGGTCAGATCTCTGTGCAGGCCAGTCAAGTTCGTCCACAGCAAACTGGGGAAACCATTTCTTTATGGGGCTGTGCACGAGGCTCTGTTGTGTTCAAATGCGCGATGATGGAGTGCTGTCGTCTAAAATACCATTATATATAAATACACTTCTCCACTTTTGAAAACACAATGCGATTATTATTGTTTTGTGGTGGTTTATGTGCCGTCCTATGTTTGACTGGGACCAGGAGGCAGGGGAAACCAGTGGAGACTCCAGGAACTTACTGGTTGTGGAAATAAGGCTTGGCTTTATTCTACCAAAAATGCATATGACCTTTAAGTAGATTGAGTTTGTTTACAGTTTGTTTAACTTATGTAAAAGTTTCATGCTTTCTCATACTCCCTCTCTTTCTCCACCAGGGGCTGTGACCTGGTGTGGACCCGTTGTGGACTTGCTAAACTGGACCAGGGGACAAACATTTACACCAGGTAGGTTCTGCCAACCTGAACTTGCAGTGAGACATGACAAGCAGCCATAACACAGGTGGACAGAGCTACTGTTTCACAGCAAATACTGTAAATACAAATAAATGTTACAGCAAGTAAAACGCAAGATAAAGTGAATTTTCGCAGGCAGAAATTACCGTCAGGTTAGATTTGAGTCTGAAAGGCAGTGAGTGAACATGGAGGTGACATTTATCAGCCATATAGCAAATAACTAAGCAAAATTATATGTTATATTATAGATTGGTGAGGTGAAGTTGAAATTCAGGTGAGCAGAAAGTGGTTGAGTTTAGCATCAAGTCATCAGGAGGGAGGGAAGTGAGAGCGGCTTTAAAAACGAGGAGAAAGTGGCGAACAGCGACGTTTTTGTGATAATAACCATCACTGTGATTTAAAATGGCTGCTGCTTTTGTCATGAGACAGAGGAAGGGAGAGGCTCTGACACACACACACACACACACACACACACACTGAGGAGAGAGTTGAGCTGTAGTCACTTAACCAGAATTACTCTCCGTGTTTTTTTTTTTTTTTTTTTGTGTGTGTCTGTGTTGTTTTTTTTTTCCTGGCTGGTTGCCCCGGCAACCGGCCAGCATCGCTACCGGAGGTGTGACCTCGGCTGGGAGTGTAAATGAAAAAGCTCACTGTAATGATCCTGCAGCTTGCTATCATGTAAATTTTCCGTAAGGCTGTTTTTCATCACATGCTCCATAGCATCAGCAGTGCGGAAGGGAAAAAAAAAAACCCTGTGTGTTCCCAGGAATCATCTACCGGCTGTTTGTGGAGGCCAACGCTGCAGTCAAATGTTGTTTGTCTCTATGTGGCCCTGTGATGGACTGGGGACCTGCCTTTCACCCAAAGAGAGCTGGGATAGGCTCCAAGCAGGTCCCTGGGACCCTGGTTAGGACTAAGGGGGTACAGATTATGGATGGAATAAGAAAATAACGTAGAAAAGCACAAATAGATTTTTTTTGTTTCTTGTAAAACTGAGTCATTCGTTATTTTGTCATTAAAACATGAAAAGTATGTTATAATGTGAACAGGTTCTTGATAAAATTATAAAAAGGTGACAGCAGTTTTGCGTTGGCGCTGGAAAAACAATATTTTTGACATCTCAGTGTTCTTGTTGTAATGAAGAAGTATGCAGGATATCATGTTGAGCTGACGATGAGGAAAAAAGGGTTTGGTGGATGAATGTGATGATGTCCTGCAATAGTCCAGTAGATTTTTCTACTTTGCCAAGATAACAAAATATTCTAGTGTCTAGACCATTGAGTGAAGGAAGCATGTAGATTCAGTTTTGTTTTTTACCACAAACTGACCTGCATTTGCATTTTGGCTGAGGACTCAAAGCAACGGTGCAGGACATGGTGTTAAACATTAATAGTGTTAAACAGTCGTAGCAGATTTAATGTCTGAACTCACAGGTGTCTGACACTGTATTCAAATGAGGAAAAAGCAGAAGTCCAGGTAGAGATTCTTCATTATTAAACTTCACCAGTTTGGGTCATGTTTGCTATCTGAGGAGTCCTAACAGTGGGGCCAGCAGTAACAAGCAGCAGTGTAAAGGTCAAAGGTCAAGAGGCCACTGCATCTTAAACCAGCCGTCAAGGATCATTTAACTGAGGGGCTGGCCTTTAGATTTTCTTAGCTGGATAGTAGAAGCAGCAGCGTCTTTTGTGTGTGTCAGCGGTGTCACTTCCTCTTCCTGTGTGTCAGGCGGCTTTGAATCAAGAATGAGATGAACTGTGTCATCCAAACACCCTCCGTCTGCCTCTATGGCTCCCTCGCTCACACATCATTCCCTCTTCTGTGTGTGTGTGTGTGTGTGTGTGTGTGTGTGTGTGTGTGTGTGGTTTAGTCTGACAGTGCACAGAAATAGATCATGTAAAGCAGAGATTAGTATCTGCACAAATGTGTGGGCCTTTAAACTTCATACAGTGTCACCTCTGTAAAACACACAGCAGAAAAGATGCACAGGATGTGCGTCAGCGCTTGCAGACTGTGCACATGCTCTAAAATGCACATGCTGTGTGTGTGTGTGTGCGTGTGTGTGTGTGTGTGTGGGTTGGGTGGGTTATGGGCAAGGTGACAAATGTCAACGGCTGCTCCAAACTGTGGGAAACTGTTCACACACAGAGAGAGAAAGTCTGTCTCCATGTTCATCCGTATCATGTTGATATTTACTTTGACACAAAAAGATGAATGAAAATTCCAGAAAGTGTAATTTAAGGAACAGTTTTTGTTTGGTTAGTGTGGGAAAGATTGATATTTAGAGAAGATTATGTGATAAAAGCTGATGAAAATTGATTTTTCTAATAAAAAAAAAAAGAAAACGGGATTCTGTGCATGGACATGTTCCATTAAAAAGTTTTCTCTCTTCCCACTTTGTTTCTGTGATGTGTGCCCAAATCCACAATCTTTCCCTGCACATAAAAACAGCTTTCCATTTTATTTGTGCTCTTCAGGGAAACTCTGGAAGCTGAGGAATTACTGACCTTGTTTGCAGTTTGACTGTTGCTATCAACAGTTTTACAGATGTGTCTTTTACACTAGTTGTCTGTGGGGAAATACTTACTGATCCACAGGGGCATTTAGTGCTGCAGTACCATGTTTGGCCACAGGGACAACAAAGCTGATGTGATGTATTCCTCCATGGTTCTGCCTCCTCCTCTTCCTTAACTTTCATTCCAGCAGTAGAAACAGCCCATCATTATTTGTTTTGCCTTAATATCTGACCAGTTTCATGTTTGTTGGGAATTACTGGTAAAATACTGTGAATTCAGACTTAGCAGTTTACTTTAATTATCTCACACCCTCTGAACAATGTTTACATAGCACAGACCGATGGGAATATTTACAGATTTTCTTATTGTTTGCTAAGTTTTTGAAATCTGGCTCTGACATTGTGTGAAAAGTATGTAAATGTATGTAAAGAGAAACTGGGAGGCTGTCAAAGGAATCTTTCCAACAATTATAATTCCCTAAGTGTGTGGGTGTAACTGTGCACAGGCCCCATGCCGGTTCTGCAACAAAAACCAGATCAGTAAAGTAAAAACATCAAATGTCAAAGTCAGTAATTTCACAGAACAGCTTTTCTGAAACACTGTCTAACATGCTCTTACCAAACTAAGTGTTCAACTGGGCTGAGATCTGGTGATTATGAAGAACATAAGTCATCACACTATAGGCCATAACAACAAAAGCAGACATTAGGATAATTCTGAAAGATGAATAATTAAATCTAAAGTTCCCAATCAGCCCAAGAACACAAATCAGAGAGAGATGGAGGAGTGGCAGAGCAGCAACAAGATCTAAAAATGGACTAAATGAATCATGTCACAGAAAAATTGCTGAAATTCTAATGAATGAAGTGAAATAACAAAGACACACAAGGAGAGAGAGAGAGAGAGAGAGAGAGCAGGATGGAGGACCAAATGGATGCGGGCGCTATGGTAACCACAGAGTCAGTACATTTAAAATGAAAACCCAGTAGTGGACAGTAGGCCAATGAGAGTTGCACGTCGGTGTCTGTTGGCTGATTGGCCCGAACGTGTCAGGAAGTAACTGAAACACACTTAAACACACACACACACACACACCTCCGCACTCGCACTTCTCCAAAAAAAAAAAAAAAAATAGACAAGGCAGGAGGTGAAGCGGAATAAGTGCATGTTGCCACGGCGACCACGGCTACAGATGCAAGCTGTGTCCTTGACAACATCACATGTAGTTTTACACACACACACACACACACACACAGGAGGAGGATGATATATACTGATGAACAGCTGTGTCTAATTGAATGGCCTCTGGGTGAGCATCCTCTCACCCCTAACTTCACCCAGTGTGTGTGTGTGTGTGTGTGCGTGTGTGTGGTAGATAAGAGCGGTGGAATTTGAATAGCATTATGGGATATGACTGTTGCTGAGACATCAGCAGTTAGTTTGGTTCCCATTTCCTCCAGGTACCCAGAAGTCCACTGGCTTCTTTGTTTGTTAATTCAAATTGCATGGAAAGCTGTGTGTGTGTGTGTGTGTGTGTGTGTGTGTGAGTGTGTGAGAGAGAGAGAGAGAGAGAGACACAGCGTAGTGGTGTGTCTGGGCACAGTGTGGTACAATAAGAAGCTTTAGTTTCACTTCCGCATCGTTCCTCATGCAAATGTTGGCTTTGTTGCTTCTGCAGGCTGCACACTTCCTGTTCATGCATTGTGTGTGTGTGTGTGTGTGTGTGTGTGTGTGGTTGTACACTGTATGGTTATGTGTGTGCACATCTTATGCATCAGCCTATGAATAAAAGTGGGTTACGTTTATTTGTGTTACGAGCAGCTTGGTAGTTTAGTGTGTCGTCTGTCTGTTTACATTTGTGCCTTCTTTTCCTTTTACCCTTTTATTTCTCCTTCCTTTTTCTATATCTGCTTCCATCCTTTGCTTTTTCTCTTCCTTCACGCCTTTCCTTTAACATTTCCTCTTTCCTATCACTTTATCTCTTCCCTCAAGCCTTTCATCCCTCCTTGCTTTGTTCTTCCTCCTTCTAAATCTCCTTTCCTCTTTCTCACATTTCCACAGTTGCTATTTCTCCCTTGCTCCATCATCGTGCCCTTCCTCTTCACCTCTCTCACCTCCTCCTGTCATTTCCCCCTGCCTCCATCATTTCATCACTCCCTCCATCCCTCCCTGATCTCCTCTGCCAGGCAGGAACAGGTGGTGCGCCTCTGATGTGCCACTTGGTGGCTTCCTGCCCGAAACAGAGGCAGAGAGAGATAGAGAAAGAGGCAGAGAGAGAGAGAGAGAGAGAGACTGGCCCATGTCGGCGCCTTGGCACTCAGGCTCGTAACATGTGATGGGCGGAAGGAGGAGGAGCAGGAGGAAGGGTCAGGCTGAAGGCTGTGGTTTTCTAGAATGGGAGAGAGAATAAGAGCAGCAGGTGCTTCAGTTTGAGACGCGCACATGCACTTAAGATAACAGCTTCTTCTTCTGTGCCCACACCAGCATGACTTCATTTCCTGTCCTTGTGCAGGAAGTCAACACGCTAAAGTGTCGCAGGCTGTTTTTAACCCAGCAAAATTAGGGAGATGATGAGAAGATGTCCTCCCCTCCTTTCCTGCCTCGCCACATGTTTTCTCCTGCTCTCTCTTCTCCATTTTCTTTGGCCTGGCCTTTATTTTCCTGCTCGCCATTGTGCCATTACATAAGATTCAGACACTTTTCTTCAGCCTCAGTGGATAGAAGAGCAGGTTGTCACCAAAAACCCCTCACATACTCCAAATGCTTACAGCTCTCTGTCCTCCACTCTATTTATGCTCCTCCTATAATCTTAATCTCATGCTGCAGTCTCTAAATTGACATATTTGGGAAAATGGGGGTTTGAGCTTGTTCCTGTAGCCGCCAGGATTAGCCAGTGCAGCAGCAGCTAACCATCTCCAGAGCTAACTCCATATGCATGGCATTAAGACTGATTAGCTCCACGCTAGCTCACTCACTCTCAGGGAATTAAGGCTTAAACGCTAGCACAGCTGGCTAGCACGTCACACCTCCCGTCCGTCATGTGACGAGGGATCAGCACATGCTAACGACGGTTAACTCTGCGCGTGGCTTAGCAGACGAAGACTTCAAAGGGGACGTAAATCTGGTGCAACCTGAAAACACATCCAGCTGAATTTTTTTTGATGTTCGTCTTCTCTGCAGTCACAAGTGTTTAAATATGTTCCACGTACAGTATAATGCCTGGATGAGGGTGGGAGAAATGCAACTCTAATGCCCGCCCCTGCTTCACAGCTTTCAATGAAGTGCCTTTTAGCAAGACATTAACAGCACCAGAGCAGTGAGGCTTTATTTGGTAGGCCCCAATTTGAATATGTGGCCCAGTGAAGCCAAAGAAAAAGAAGTGAAAGGATTAAATGCTCCACCTCTGTAGGTTGACAAAACCCCAGACATTTTTATCTCATAACACCCTTTGAAAGAGTTTATTGGAATATTCCATCAAAAATCACATTGAGGCCTTTTGCACATCAGTAGTCAGCTTGGATTTAGTTACAGTAGAGTCCAATGTGAACAAAGAATGTCCATAGAAACATCTGAGGAATGTTTTATTGCACAGATCCAGATTATGATCAGGTTGTGTGTTTGCACCAGCAGACATTACATTCTGATATTAAAAACTGTTCACTTTCTTGGTCTCAACAATCAAAACCCTGATAAGACTCAGAAACAGGACACTAGTGTGTGCGTGTGTGTGTGTGTGTGTGTGTATAAGTGCTCATTTGGGTCTGAAGCTGCCTTTAGAATAAGTAAAGCTAATGATTTTCCCAATCAGCATCATTTTATTTTACAAATTAAGTGTTTTTTTTAAAAAGTCTTAAGAAATCTAAACACAAATATTGAGTTTACTAACCTGTGTGACAGAAAAGCAGCTTTACACGCGGTGGGGATGTTATTACAGTTCACAGTAGATTAATCCCTGCGATGGTTAACTCTGTTGGTTGTGAGCGCTCCACTTTCCCACAATCCTCAGGATCACGTTTTTGTTTTTTTTAAATTCATCCACTTACAAACAGTTTCATGTCAAAACATAGAAGTTTAGTTTCTGATGTTTTCTCATCAGACGGTAGAAAAACACAGTTGTGACAGATGTGATAAGTGAATGTGTGGAGGTTTAGTTTGTATATTGTCTCAGTTTTCATTATCGCCGTGTAAAAATCATAATGGTGTCATATTTTTTAAAAAGTGTAAATTCCCCCCAGACGTAGTGGAATTCATTCTCCGTGTTCATTGAAAGCATCTGTTATTTTTCTCTTCTTCTTCTTTTACAGTCAGACCCAAACTTTTTCCCTCTTACTCCCTCGCTTCTTTCATCACTCAACTTTTTTCCATCCCTCCATCGCTGCCTCTGTCTTCTATCTGCATCCCTTCACCTCCCGTTTCATCCTTCACCCACGCTGATCCTCCTCCTCCTCCTCTTCAAAGCTCTGTCTATCTGTCTGCGTTCAATCCTCTCCTCCCTTCTCTCATCTCTTCTTCTCTGTTCTCATCTCCTCCCTATCTGTCTCCTTTTTGATGTGCTCCTCTCCCTTTTCTCCTCCTCCCAGATCTTTCGACTGCTTTTTTACTGGTTATCTCCTTTTCTACTTTATATTCTTCTCTCTCCTCTTCCTTCTCTTTACTTTTCCTCATTTCTCCTTCCTCAACGTTCGCTCCTTTCCTGCTCCTGTCCATCTTTCCTCCTCATCTCCTGTCCTTTCCTCCTCTTTTTGCACCTCTTCCCTCTTTATTCATCTCTCTCCCTCCACCATCTTTTTTTTGCTCATCTCTTCATCTGTCCTCTTCAGTTTTCTCCTTCCTTCACTCATCAGCCCCTTTTTCCCTTCCTCCTCTTTTTCTCTCGTGATGCACCAAAATAAAATCCCGAACAGATCGTCGTCCTCCTTTTCCTGCTGTCAGCGATGCGGTCTCTCCTGTCTCCTCCCTCAGCCTTTTAACAGATGAGACAGGAGGCGAGATTAGAAGACACTGAGACAAACAGCATTCACTGTTTGTTTTGAAAGTACCTGGTGTGTGTTTCAATGCTGTGACACACACACCAACGGTGTCAGTGACAGGATTTGGCTGACAGCTCGCTGATATTAGACCTCTCTGTTAACTTAAACTACACTGGAGGATCAGAAGCAGCTGTCAGCATCTGTGTGTGTGATCTCTAGTTAGACTGCCATCCGTAAATTTCGCTCTCTCTCCTCCGTTTGTCTAATTCCCACTGGATACGTTCACCTGCGGGCCAGAAATATCCATGCAGATATATTCAGATCATTTTCCCCTCCCAAAAAAATGGAGATGTCCCCTCCAAAGCTGTGATTGTTAGCATGACATTAAAAAGTAAAGCACATTATGAGACATTATCACCTCCATAAGTTTAATTTCCAAATACTTGTGCTTTTCTGTTTCCCCTAGTTTGAAATGACAAAATGAGCACAAGAACATATTAGGACATTGGCTGAAGGTGCAGTAAACATTATGTTTTGCCATTTCAAAGCAAAGGGATGCAAATTTTTCTCGCTCAGCTGAACCTGCTGATGTCAGGTAGAAATGTAAACCTGCACGTTGCAGCTTAAATGGCACTGAGCTACCTGGAAATGGCTGCAGTGATGTTGGCATTATCGTTTTCACTGTAAATATGAGGCTGCATGACGCATTAATGATGAGGAGCAGGAGTTTAATAGTGTGACCTTCCAAACATGTGGTGCAGGTGTTTAAAGGCTCAGACGGTCTAAACCACTGTGCTGATGTGTTGAGGTATCATTACACTACATGAACGTTTTACTTCGATCATCGATCCACTCCTAAATAAACACGCTCCAGAGAAACCGGCCTCCCGTCTGCTTTGCCTCAGCTGGATTTCATGCCGGTGTGAGTCTGTGGTGTCCTTTCTCTCATGCACACATTTTGGTTTCATGGCTTTTCTGTGTTTACAAGTTAGAAATCTGCTGCTTCAGTGTCTCTGTTTCACTGAGATTAATGTACTGCACAAACCCTGGTTTTTAAATATGTATTGACAGCACATAAACACACACACACGTGAAGCAATGAGCACATACACTAATATGTTACCGTGCATGCTTATACACACGCATACTGTTCATTATTCACACATATGTGTAGACAAACAGAGCCAGACATGCTGTACATGAACCCACTCACACTCCCAGTTGGTTTTCAGTCTCCTCACCAAACCAAACACTGTAATTTATCTGCATCTCTCTCCCGGGCCGACCTCAGGCCGTTAAAGGTTTCCCGTTTGGTTTGCGGCGGGCAGAAATGTCAGAGCTGTGGATTCCAGCGCCGGGCAGAGAGGCTGCTATGTGGTGGCAGAAAGCTCTGCTGTGTTTGTGTCCATGGGACGCTGCTTTTTTTTTTTTTTTTTTTTAGGCAGCATGTGTGTGTCTGTATATTAAAGTGAACGCTGCTTATGTCTGATGATCTGAGCTGAATTTAGCTCAGGAATCTGGCAGCAGGAGAGGTTTTCCCACCCGTGAGGGCAGTTTGACTGTTGGTGTGCTTAACTAGCAAAATAGTTTTCCGTGAGACGTATAGATGAGCGACATTACCGTTTAAATTGCTTTATTTTCCCACCAGGTGACACTGGAGACCTTGATCCATCACACTGTTTGTGGGATCATGTGTCATGTAGGTGTAAAAATATATAGTCGTAGCATCAGTCGTGTGTATTGTGAAAATAAACGCATAAAATAAATTAACGCTTTCTCCCTCCAGCTGAAGTAATAGTTGAAAGGCATTCTGGGAAATATAGGGACTGGAAAGTGGAACAGTCCACAACAGGAGAGTAGATTTCTCCTGCTGTATTTTCAGGGCAAGGTCTTTTTTTGAGGTTGTTGGTTTGAATCCCTGGATAAACACTGGAAACACACTTGAGGAATGAAACAAAAAAAATGATGCCCATATAAAACAGACTGAGGGAAAGGTCCGACTGTCCTTCAGTAAATAACATGAAACTGTAGTTGAAGTTTAGTTTTTTTCCTTTTTCCACAGTTATCCCCATTTTCTCCTCTCTCCTCGTTTCCTCTTCTCCTCTCCTTGTTTCCTCTTCTCCTCTCCATGTTTCCTCTTCTCCTCTCCTTGTTTCCTCTTCTCCTCTCCTCTCCTCCTTTTTCTTGGATGCTGCTCAGAGCCAGGGGAGTTATATTTAGCTCCTCTTTCCTCCTTGTTCACTTTCTGTGTTTTGCCCCTGCAAAGATGGCCTCATTAGCCATAGACCTCAGCATGAAAACACTCTCTCACTCACACTGGGGTAGAGTCGGGGATAGAGCCTGTTACATAAGTCTCGCTTATATAATTTGATGCATATTTGATGCTGAATGGTGCAGTGGCAATGCAGGAAGCAGTAAGAGGTGTGTGTGTGTGTGTGTGCACGCGTGTGTGCGTGCGCATGTGTGTGTTGAGGAGGAAAGCCAGATTTTTGCAGCTTGGCCTCTCTTTGCCCTCCCTGAGCTGTTGCGTCACAGAGAAAGCTAAAGGTGAACGGGCAGTCAAAACTACAATTGTGTGTGTGTGGTGTGGTGTGGTGTGTGTGTTTGAAAGATTATCCTGATACTGAGCTGCACTTTCAGTTTTCACAGTATCGACTACACTGAGAGTGAGAGTGGAGTTTAAAACGTCTTCATAGTCTTTTTATTGCAGATTCCTCTGATTGATATCAATTTAATAAGAGGAATCAATGAAGGTTAATGGCTTTTACCTGGATTCACGTCATCAGTGCACTTATTGGAGGACACACAGAAGGAAGGCCTGCAGACGTTTCACTTCAAACGTTAAAGTAGGGCCAGCACTCTGTTGGTTTGTGTAATTATGTTAATATTACTCTACTAGACTCCTTCTAAAGGAATAACTGTAGGAAAATAGTGTGTATCTTCAAGAAAACGTCATGTTTACACTTCGTAATGCTGCGATCATGTTTCTTTACATCAAATTATTACAGTTCAGGCTGCATTTCCCGTAATGCAACCAAACAAAGCTTGTTTCATTAGATGCTTCCTGACTGGTAAACGCCCGTGTCACATCTGTCAAAACGAGAAATAAACCTGATGACGTGGTTGTTTTTCAAACTTTGAAAAACTCCCTCTAGAACTATTGTGCAACTTTGCTGCCCAGGCTTGCGAAGGGAATAAATAGTGGAATACCCCTTTAACCTCTTTTCTAACTTTATGTCCTCAACTATAAAGAGCCTGAACGTCGTGTCTCTCTTGACTCTGGAGTTGGAATCTATTGATGCAGTTTGTATTAATTTGCTGAAAAGCTTGTAAACTGAAGAGTTTATATCTTTATTTGGACTTTAGTCAGTTATGTAGTTAAATGTTAGATCCCAGTGTCTAAAGAGAAGTTTAGTTCATTAGACTAAAAAAACGTTTTAGTTTTCCAATCAGTGACTGTGTCTGATTAATGCTGTGGAGAATCATGTCACCAATGAGTAAAGAATCAATTTAGCATTTACAGGAATATTTCATTTAATACTATGGCCCCGGGCAGCACGGTGGACTAGTGGACACTGTTGCCTCACAGCAAGAAGGTTCCTGGTTTGAAACCCATCAGGGGCCTTTCTGTGTGGAGTCTGCATGTTCTCCCTGTGCTTGTGTGGGTTTTCTCCAGGTACTCTGGTTTCCTCCCACAGTCCAAAAACATGTATGTCAGGTTGATTGGTGACTCTAAATTGCCCATAGGAGTGAGTGTGAGTGTGTGAGGTTGTTTGTCTCTATGTGGCCCTGTGATGGACTGGGGACCTGTCCAGGGTGGACCCCTGCCTTTCACCCAAAGAGAGCTGGGATAGGCTCCAGCTGATCCCTGGGACCCTGGGACTAAGGGGGTATAGATAATGGATGGATGGATACTATGGCCCTTTATGTGAGGCTGAGATGTGTTCCTCTAATATCCCAACACAGCTGATGTGGATTCTAATGTACTAATGTAAAATGGACTAGTCTGGTATCAGGTATTTTATTTGGCTCTATTTTCTGTTGTGTAAAAGGCCACAGTGCCGTTTGCAGCTTATAGATCCAGGCTTGGTGCTCTGAGGTCTGTGGTTCCAATTGCAACCTGTTGCCTCCCAGCAGTGCAGAGCTGTGGTTATACTGGTTATACTCCCAGGTGTGTGGAGTTCCCCCTGAGAGAAATAAAGGATAAATAAAAAAATAAAATGTTCCCACGCTGCCTTAATTAATCTTTCCCGACATGCTTCAAGTTTTCCGGGCATCTGAGTCCCAAATCCGCATTGTGATGGTAAACAATCTGTTTTGTTTTGCTTCTGTCTGGAAGTGGAGGGTGACTCGACAGCACTCCTTTATTTGTTTGTGTTTTCCTTCTCTTAATTTAAGGGAGGAAGTCTAAGTCATAGTCAGGCCCGAGCTACAAAAACAGCTTCTAAAAATGGAAGAAAAAGGTCAAGGTGACGACAAAAGTCCGTTCAGCAAATTTAACTTTTAAGGCAGAAAATATAGCCTGTGTGTTATTTTATACACATCTGAAAGTATAGATAGATATTTTTGTTGATTTACCTTTTAATTATTTGACTAATTAATTGTTTCCTGTTTTAATAACCCTATCGTCACTGAAATGTGCTGCCATTTGGCTTATTTGGTATGATTTTAGTTTTTTAATGTGACATTTAAAACATAAAACTAAGTTTAAAGGTTCAGTTTGGTTGAAAACCGTAACTTAATGTAAATATTTGTTATTTCTGATTCTGTTATAAGAACATCAGCTCATCAGGTTGGACGTTATAGTGTTGGTGCAACAGGGAATGTGCATAAATAAGACACAGTGACTATCTCGCTGCCGTGTGTGTGTGTGACACACAGTTAAAAGTTGTATGAATGCAGTTGTGCGGTGCTCTGACCATCAGATACCGCACGACAGCAGCTCGTGTGCTATCTGAGCTAATTTCCTGCCGCTAACAGGAAGACTGCCCTTCAGGTGACATTGGTGCGACTTTGGATCCCTCCCACCCCCCTGCAGCTGCAGCCAAATAATGAGGTTGCGTAACAGTTAAACTCTTCCCTGTGTTGTTACTATCGATTAGCCCGGTCCGTCTGACGTACAGCAGACACACACAGGGCGCTCAGCTGCCAGTCCATCAGCTGGCAGATCAATCAGGGCCTAATGAGATAAACGAGTTCAATAATTAGTTAACGAACCGCTGGCTGGCTGACTGACACAAGCGCACGCAGAGCCAGTCTGGCAGCGTCTCGTCCTGTCAGCTCAGAGCAAAAGACACAACTTCCTTAACAAAATGCAGCGAAGAGCCTCAGATCGGATCTTTACAATCCTGTTAAACAAGGGCCCTGTGAACTGGAACAGCTTGGTGCAGACCTCAGTGTGGATCCACTATAATGTGGTATGTCAGTATAAAGTTTTACGCATATCAACAGTAATTCTCTTTATCAGTATCTGTGTATGTTTGTTTAGATTGGAGCCAGAGTCAGGAGGCAGTTAGCTTAGTATTCACTTTAAGTCAGAAAGTAAAAAAGAAAGAAAAGTTCATTTATCCACCAGCTGTGTCTTTGCATCTTATTTCTGCTCTCATGGAAACCTTCTACACCTGTGTGGCCGATCATCACCTCTGTTTAAAATAAATAAATAAAAACTCAAACGCAGAAGAATAAGCACAAAAAGGACTTGACTCAAATGACACTGAAATGAACTGGTTGCTGAAGTAAAAATGTGATTCTGGTCTGGATTTTTACCAGAGCAACACACATTTGGTGCAGTAGCTCTAAATCCGGAGAATAATTTTCACTCTGTAGTGTATTTGTGAAACAGGAGTGACCTGCAGATTTATTGTGGTGGGTTAGTTTGGCTCAGACATCTGTGATTGACAGCTGTGGCTCCCCCACCCTGACACATTGCTATTTATTGTAGGCCTTGTATGTGAGTGTGGTATGGTTTGTCTTGTGTAACACTAGACTGGATACCCCTGATGTCTCTGGGACTAAAGTGGATTCTCTGAAATGGACACGTAGCTGGAGCGTCCATGGGGACACCCTGAATAATTTTAGCTTTGGGGGGCAAGCCTGGGCTGGGCCACAGATGAATTTCAGACCAGGCAGACAGAAATACAAGCAGACAGACAGGAAGACAGGCGGCCGTCACTGGGCTTCAGCCAGACGGAGCGCAGATGCTCATATAGCTGCTAGTTAATACTGAAGCATTAGGAAATAGCTTCAGATTCAGAGCACAGGGATGTTGCCCCGTGCCTGTGACGTCGCTAATAAACAGGAAAAACACTGAACCGTCAGATTCTGATTGTTGAAGGATTCCTGACTCTGGTCTGGCCTGTGTCTCAGCCAGATTTGGCTAACTTTGGGACGCAGACTCGGGCTGGTTGGACTGACTGAGAATCAGGACATTTAACAGCATGTGACCCAACTTCGGGCCATGAATGGCAGCACAAATCTGGCTGAGATAAGCGGAAACCCTGGGAGCCGTTAGCCTTCTGACGACATCCCAGTCCTGTGACTCTGTGCCAAACTGGTTTTTAAAAATAACAAATCATAAAGTGTAACATTTACAAGTCATTCTCTTGAATTTATGATCCCATGTTTATCTGCTTGAAAGTATTTTCTTTACTACTGTCTGCGGTTCACTGGGTATTATTAAAAAAAAACTAATATGCAGCTCAGTAACGTCCTTAAATGACTGGACACTGAGGTTTTGAGCCAATGTTAGTTAAACATGAGTACATAGTGCACTTGGTGGAGACAATTTGACACAGTTAAAAAATAGAAAATATCACCAGGCTTCAGCACTTAACAAAAACAATCCTCATGAGGCCTTTGAAATATTTCATTAAATGCCAACAAAATAGATTTTTCTTGGTAGTTTCTACAAATTAAACTGTCGAGGAGAGAATATGTTGTTTTTTTTTTTTAGAAAGAGAGTCACTGGTTTTGAAATAATCTGCACAGACATATCGTCATCTCTGTCCTCATGTCCTCCTCTGTCTCTGCAGGTATGGCTTCCACTGTGGCCCTGTGCCGCTTCTGTGGCGAGAAAATAAGGTACGTGGGATGTTTTTGTTTTATTGTAATTAACGTCAGGGACAACCTTTGTGTTTTTGAGGTTTGACTCGTTAACTTTAATGAAGAGAAGTTTGGGGTAAACAGTGTGTTTTTCATAATCAGGCTGGATCTGCTGTGTTTTCCACTGAGGGAAGTTTATGGTAACCTTTAAGAGCTGACATCAGCCGCTGCTGTGAGCCGTACCTGCGCAGTCAGCTACTGCTGTGTGTGTGTGTGTGTGTGTGTGTGTGTCTGTGTGTGTGTGTATTACAGAGGCAAGCAGCAGCCTCTTTAATGAGGTTGAACTCGAGGGTTTGTGCGTAGTCTTCGTTCAGCCTGCTGGGAAGGTTGCTGGTGTGTGTTTGTGTGTGTTGCCCTTCCCATGAGTGGGGAGCCCCATATACAAACTGCAAGGCTTCTCATAATGAACACAGCCTTTTCAAGTCGAGTCGAGTGCTTCTGTGTGTGAGTGTGTGTGTGTGTGTGTGTGTGTGTGTGTGTGTGTGTGTGTCAGCTCATTGTGCCATCCCCAGGGGGCAACAGGTGCCGTGGGCAACATGAAACCCTGTAGAGTGACATGGAGAGAGGGTGTGAAGTGATGGGAGAGGGAGAAAGTGAGGGGTGACGAGGACAGGAAGGTAAGAGGACGAGCTGCTGTATGAAACAGATGAGCGTTACGTGGAAAAACGTGCGATCATGGAACTCTCCTGTTTTCAGTCTTACCACCAGATGTTGAACCTGCTTCAGGGATTTGCAGTGATAAGATTTGGCTCACGGTCAGCGATCCAGTTCATCCCAGTGGTGTCAGATGAGGTTGAGGTCAGACATCTGTGCAGGCCAGTCATCCCCAGCAAACTGGGGAAACCATTTCTTTATGGCCCTGGCTTCGTGCACAGGGACACTGCCACGTTGAAACTAAATCAAAAACACACCATTGCCCAGGATATCAGTTTTTTTTAGTAGTAGCATGAAGCACAGACCAGTGAGGACATACCTGAGAAAATGATAGCTGGAGAGAGAGACACACAGGGAGATAGTGGAGGAGATAGAAAGACAGGGAAGCAGAGATAAACAAATAGAGTGATAGTTGTCACTGCTGGAATCAGGGACAGCTGGCCTGTGTGTGTGTGTGTGTGTGTGTGTTGTCATGGTGTGGTTGCATAACACCAAACTGGGTCCCCCTCTGGCTTACAGACTGAAGTGGTCCATCTTTCTTCCACTCTGAGTTCAGACAAATGAAGATTTATTGGCAAGACATTTAGAAGAAGCAGCATGTTGTGAAAGAATACAAACACTGTGCACAAGCAGCTCACGCCAGCAGCTTCATTTATAGAGAGCAACTACAGTTAATAAGGCAGAATGGATCAGAAATATGTCAAATACGACACAGTTTTTTGCAGAATGTTACTGGAAAGGTGACACAGTCTTTGTTTTGTGAAGGTGTCCTGCAGGGAGAAACGCTTTGTTTTAGGTTCACTGCATTTCCCATGGTGCTTTGCTGTAGGAAACTCTGCATATGGAAAGAACAGCCCTTGCATTTTCTTTATTCCCCTTCCTCAGATGCTGGCTGTGGTGCATGCGGGTGGATGTGGGTCTAATTGTTGCAGGCATGCAGAGTTTGCATGTACCTGAACAGCTCTTGGGTATCAAACGTGTTTAAACAACCAAGCTCCAAATGTTGTAGTTTGTGGATCTACAATATATCTTGTCAATTAGGGAACAACTGAAGTCAGCAGGGACAGAACTGAACAGAGACTGACAGTAAGACTGACTGTACAATCAGACAGAGGAATCCTGAGACATAGTACAGATCAGAGTGAAGGTGGAGACTGACTGACTGAAAGACATGAAGACAAAGGTAAAGACAGAGAAACACGAGACCAAGACAAAGGGAGACAGAAATAAAACACTTTCTGGAGACAGAAAATAAAACGGCAGGCGAGACAAAGCCTGAGCCCGGCTGGAGACGAGGACGAGCCGCTCCCAGCCATATTTAATCATCAAAAATTAATGCTGTAAAGATGGAATACAGGAAATTAATATTCCCCATTAACAAGGGAGAAGAACGAGTAAAGGCGTGTAACTGCTGCGAAAGACAAACGGCCTCCTCGGGTTGGACGACACGGCCACACATATTATCACAATATTTTTTTCTATCATGGTCGGCATCGCTAATTATTGACTGATGAAGGTGGAAAAATCATATTTGAATCGATAAGTTGTCACCCTCTGCAGCAGCGTGGTCCAACGTTTATGCTTATGAAGCTCTGTGCTACAGGTCGCTACATGGCAGCGATGGAGGCAAAGTTTGTGAAGCTGTTTTTCTGCCAGTCCAGTGTTTTTGAAAAATGTTTCCAACCTCCTGGACTTTTCCCACCCAGTAACTGCTGCTGGGGTTTGACTATTGTTTGTGCACAGTTTAGCTCTCAGCGTAGTGGTGGGATTATCTTTGTCTGCACAACACGTGGGCGTCTGTTTTTTTTTTTTTTTTTACCCATACCCCTCGCTGCTGTATCTCAGGACGATGCACATGTGGACTGTAAAAGGTGAACAGGTGACCCACACCTGTTAGCCATACATGCTAATGCAAGAGCTCTGTAGGGCGTGCATCAACAGATTCATCAGTGATCTGTAAACTGCATGTGTCAACAAAATGGATGTAAACACTTTCACTGGCAGTTCAAGTGTTTACAAAATTCAGTTCTACACTATTACAGTTGATTCAGCTAATATAAACGGAGCCAGGTATCAAGTGTTGGTTTATATTTGGTGTAACCTGCTACAAATACACAACAAACCAGTTCAGCTTGAATTTCTTTTTATCTGGTGTGGCTGGTAGGGTGACCATCTATATGTAAATGTTTTCCGTTATTCCCATGTTGCTGACATGATGTGAACAGGACATGACAGCAGTGAATAAAGAGGATGTCAGAGCCTTATGGGAGCTGTGGTTGTTGAATGCTAACAGGGTTTTATCTTGTGAAAATGAGGATGTGTTGGAGGGTCGTGCTTGAGGCTTCACATCCCTCTAACGCTGACAGCTGATGTTTCTTCCTGGATCCCTCCTTCCCTGCGGTGGGTTTTCTCCTCCGTCTCTCCCCCTACACCCTCACGGCGAGTGATCCTAACAAGGAGGATTATATATTTTCAGACTGAGAGCGATCCAGATATGATCAAGTATTTATGTAAGCTGCACTCTCACAGCTCAGATGCACACAGAGCCCTCGACTCAAAAGCTGTTTCATAACCAGCAGTCGCTCCTGTGTGTGTGTGTGTGTGTGTGTGTGTGTGTGTGTGTGTCTGTGTGTGTGTGGACGTTTACAAGTCTGTGTTGTGTGATAGCGGACAGTCAACAATAAAGCACTGAATTATAAATGTGCAGTTAATGCGTAGGAGAGAACAGACATCTATCTGGGCGACTTAGGAAAAGTGTGTCCATTTGTTGGCTCTCAGCTTCAAAACCATTAACTGTTTTCTGTTTAATTAAAGTGTAAACAATCTAATTTAAAGCAAAAACACTTATTGTATCACACAATGTTAAAGAGTGGAAGGAATATTTATGGACTGCAGGCTGCACATAATTCATACACGTCTGTGCGTCCATTCATAATGCAGAGTGTGTATATCTCAGTTAAACACAGGCTGCAAAGTGCTGAGTTTTGCAAACAAACTGCGTGAGATATGCACGTTTGCTTCCTCTAAGCCTTGATGTTGATCTTAACCGTCACAAATAAGGCGGATATTCATTTGCAGCTCACTTGTCTGCAAACAGTGAAATTGCACGTGTTCCCATGTACTAAGGAGTCAGAACGAGTTTTTTTGGCATAGCTGGACGTCAACATCCCCACTCTGAGACACAAAATGTGGGAGCAGAGAATGAAAATGTAAACAAATCCCCTCAGCAGGAGCAGCTGATATCTAATGTTGGGTCAATCTGCTGTATTTTCCCTCTGAAATGTAGTTGGGTAGAATCACTGTATACAGTATTTCACATACTATTGAAGTATAGCTGGTACGGTACTTTGTGTGTGTTAGAGGTTGTGTTTTTGTCTGTATATCTCTGTGTATTAATAGATGTGTATGTTTAATGTGCATGTGCAGTGTATGATTTATCATAGCTGAGTGTGTAAACGTCCTCAGGGAGACTGAGAGACACCTGGACATCAAACCTAAATCTGGTCTCAGGTGCACGTCTGCTTTGATTCAGCTTTGACCTAAATTAAACTGTGTCTGTTCAACAGTCGGAAACTGCAAGATGAGCAACGGCATCTTTAGTCAACTCAATATATGTCAAATGTGAACTGATCATGTAGTACATTCTGTCTCTTACTAGTTTTGGGAGTGTTGCTTTTTGCCATCAAGGATTTCACTTCGTGTTCAGTCTGTAACGCAACACTGAGACTTTCTGTGTGTGTTGGCTGTTAAACAGCAACTTTTCGCATCAGTGAAAGAACATTTAAAGGTTCAATGTGTAATATCTAGAGTGATCCTTTAGCAGAAATGAAATATATTATTCATAAATCTGTTGTCATTAGTGTGAAATCACCAAAAAGTACCATTTCATTTTATTAATCTTAGAGTGAGTCTTATAAATCTACACAGGGAGCGGGTCCCCTTTCACAGAGGCAGCCATGCTTCTACAGTAGCCCCGCATGGACAAACACTGGCTCTAGACAGGGAATCGAGTTTTCTTTTGTTTTGTGACAGTCACCGTACCCTACCTCACGCCTGGAATTGGGGTGTGAGTCATTCTGCACTCTCACCACTAGATGCTGCTAAAGCTTTCACATTTTACACACTGCTCCTTTAATACACCGTCCTCCAGTATTAGGGGCCAGAGGACACCAGTTATTTGGTGTCAGATCCATTACAGACAGTGAATGTGGTGATGTTCTAAGCCTTTCCTGCTCAATCCTGGCTCTTTTTGCCATCAGTCATGAATGAAACATGAAGTCAGTCACAATAGCGATAGTCAGCCAACTGTCCATGAAAACGTGTTGCTATGCCTGTATGTTTTAAAATTGAGGGACTGTGCATAAGAACAGGCAACAGGATCAACAGTAAGCCACAGTCTTTGTGCATTTAGGTTTTAATGTGTCAACACTGACACTTTAAAATGCTCATAATGGTTAAAATGTCTGGAACTTAATATCCACATGGTCAAGTGTTTATTTATTTAGCTATTAGTGTGTATATATATAATTTCTAAACACATACTGTACACATAATACATGCATTTATGTAAATACATTTGCTGCATTAATGCATGTGTGCATTTTCTTCCTGTGTGTTTTGTGCATGTACAGTATATATTTATATACAGAGCATTGTTGTGTGTATGTGCATGCATGTCCCTGCGAAAGTGCCGTAAGTGTTGGCCTGCTGAGCCCCCAGCCGGGGCCCCTCCTTCTATTTCTGGCTCTGCGTCACGCCTGGGCTTTACTCCTGTGGCAAGAGGAGTGTTTCTCTAGGGCTCCCACTCTGCTGTACACTCACACACACACACACACACACACACACACTCACACTCACGCTCACACGCCTGCCTGGTGAACAAGTGAGCACACTCAGATGTAAACACACAAGAGTGTCGGGCGGACAGGAGAGCGGATGGACGGCTGCTGACGAACTGGACGTAATGGGAGTTTAAACTTGAGTGCATGTGTGTGAGGAACAGAGCGAGAGAGGGAAAGAGAGTGAGTGTGTGTGTGTATGTGTGTGTGTATGTGTGTGTGTGAGGGTCGGCCAGTCAGTGTGTCTGTTACCGTGGCGATGGAAAGAGGTAGTGTGAAAACAGAGGAATGTCTTCAGTGATGGAAAGGAGAGCCGGCCAGGTTGGTTCACACTTTATCCGTCTGTACTAATGTGTTCTCCCTTTCTTTTTGCTTTTCTTTTGTTGCCCTGCTTTCTGTGTGTGTGTGTGTGTGTGTGTGTTTGTGTGTTTGTGTTCATGTTGCAGCCAAGCGGGGGGATGTCCTCGTCCGCTGTTGTTGCGATGCAGCAGCCGTGAATGACAGCGCGTGGTGTGTGTGTGTGTGTGTGTGTGTGTGTGTGTGTGTGTGTGTTTGACAAGGGTGGCAGTGACATAAACCGTTTCCTCAGAAATTTGTGTTTCGTTTCCGCTCTCTCTCTCTTTCTTTCTCTTTCTTTCTTCAGTTTTTCAGCTCATTCAGCCTGCGCCCTGACTCAAACCCTCCTCAGCCTCCACTCTCTCCCAGGGCGCTACTGTTAATGGACTCACACACACACACACACACACACACACTGGACAGCTGACTGTCTCACACTGTGGTGTCAGTTCCCTCCATTAAACGAGGGGTGCCACCACACACACACACACACACACAGGGTGTTGTCGTCTTGAGCCTGGAGAGCAGTGATTTACAACAAAACAGGTTGAACCGTGTTTGTGTTTATGTTTTACATCTTCATTGCTGGGACCTCGAGTTATCTAGTATACACAACACACACACACACACACACAGCTCTTTGTCTGTGATCATAGTGACCTTGACAGTTTTATCTTTTCTTTTGCGTTTTCATTTTTTACTTTCTGTTTCTTTTCCTGCCTCCTCTTTTCTCTCTACCCTCTCCCTTCTTTCCTCCTCTTCATCTTTTCTTCATGTGCCCTTCTCCTCCTTATTGCCTCTAAATTTTTCTCCTCTTTCTTCTCACTTTTTATCATCACCTCTTTCTGCTCTGTTTCTGGCTGTATGTCCGTCCTGTAGGTGGAGTCACCTCTGACCATTAGAAAATGTTTGACATTTTCCACCTCTTCTCAAGCAGCATTTTCCTTATTTTCTTCCTCGTCACTATTCTGCTTCCAGCTTTCACCTCTGACCTTTGGAAAGACTTTTATTTTGAAATGGCCCTCTTGGTTTCCAGCTCCAGTTCATTTGTGTTTATAATCCAGATGCATGTGACTATTGACTTTGGCTTTGACGCCATAAAAACTGGCTTTTAAAGTGGTACATACCATAATATTTGTTGTCTGCTTGGATGTCGTGATAGATGGAGACAGTGGAAAAGATGCAGCTCATTCTTGTTCCCTGGAAAAAGACTGACAGTTCAGTAAATACTGCGGATGGAAAGACAAATAAAGCGACAGACAAACATAAGACAGGCAGAGAGACTGAGAAGTAAAAAGACAGACGAGCTGACATTCAGAGACAGATAAACAAATAGAAGGAAGGACAGACAGGCAGAAAAAGTGCAGGAAGACAGGCAGACAAATAAAGCAGACAGTCATATATAAAAATAGCCAGACAGCCAGACATGCAGGGAAATGGTGAGATAATAAAACAGGCTGATATACAAATCCAGTGTCGGACAGACAGATGGACAGACTGACAGACAGAAGAACCAATCGACAGTCAGTTCCTCGTGTCCTCTCAGGGAGAAGCGTAGGAAGTCGAGTCGGGACGCCAAGTGTGTTAAACCGTTTTTCCATTCACAAATTCTCAGACAGTGAAGTGTGCTGCTCCTGCCCTGGTATGTGCACGTGTGTGTTTGCTGTGCACGTGTGTGTGTGTTTACGTGCGTGCGCCGCGAGATGCTCTGAGTGGGCGATGTGTGTCTGAGGCCACAGTGGATTGCTTTACTTCAGCACAGATAACATTGTTCATTTAAATGGGACCTGACTGTGAAGATGGGAATTTTCTGAGATTCTGTTTCCCAGAAAGATGCTGTTGTACATTTTGGCTTATTTACTCCAACCACATATGACCCTGCATGGAGAGCTAGCTGAGGCTGCAAACTCTTACCATTCGTAGCTACAGCTGATTATGTGCTAATGGGGAAATGCCCTCAACTTTACTGAAGGAGGATCAGTCAAGATTTCATTCATGCTTTTTATTATTTGCCACCAAAAACATTTCTCACCAAAGAATGCAGTGCAGTGTTTTTGAAGGGTTTTTTCCCGTTTCCACGCATGTTTTCATTCATTTGTGTACAGTATGACAATCATCAGACAGAGCTAATACATCACACTAACTGGTTTTATGTTTCTGCCTGATGTGGCGGCTGATTCCCAGGAAAAGTCTGCTGCTGCACAGGAAGTTTTGTGTTCACTGTTTTGAATGTAGTGTTGGACACGCAGTAGTTAGCAGACGGTAGTTAGCAGACGGTAGTTAGCAGACGCTAGTTAGCAGACGCTAGTTAGCAGACGCTAGTTAGCAGACGGTAGTTAGCAGACGGTAGTTAGCAGACGGTAGTTAGCAGACGGTAGTTAGCAGATGACAAATAGTATGATTTCTCCTGATGAAGGGAGATTGAAAGCAAACTGTAAGTGGAGGTTTAGTTAAGATCTGGTTTTTCTAAGAAGAATTAATGCTCATGCTCAACAGCTGAAGAATCGTTTCTGTTCGGCTTACTCGTTATTTTCTCTTAAATTAGCAGTTTAGTGTCTAAGTCACTTGGTTCAGAGGTCAAACTGAAACATTCACATCACCTGGGATCTTCATGTGGCTTTTTTCTTCTGCTCTGACCATACACCTCTCAGATGTTTAAAACTGGAAGACAAAATTCATTTATCTTGAAGAAGGTAAAGAACTGCATTTACACACACAGCACCCCAGAACTAATTAAGACTATGTTGAAGTTAGTCTGGGTTTATTGTTTCAGTATGTTGCTCTTAAAGTTTTTTTTTTTTTTTAGTTATTTTGTTGTTCTTTTCCATTCTTTCTCTCTGACATGCATCCATCTTTCCATCTGACCTATATTTCTGTGTGCAACCACAAAACTCATGTTAGCAAACACAACCCAGCTTCCTTCTTAGGCTGGATTCACACAGACTTTTGCCCTGTGTGAAGACTTGCAGCTCTTCTCATTCGTTTGAATGTGAGAAGTGCAGTCACAGGAAACAGCACCAGGGGAGGGGGCTCCACCAAAATGACACAGCAGGAAAGAGCTGGAGCTCGTCCAGTATTTGTTCTGCGGCCGACTTGACGTCATACGAGGCACAAGGTGCTGTGTTGGTCAATCGTGTAAAGGGAGGAGCATGCACATTTCTTGCGAATGCCTTTGGAACAGGAAGTGACACCTTATTTCTGCAGTTTACCTCGAGGTCATCACGTCAAAGATAAACTGTCCAGAGTTGTGCAGTTGGGTCTGGTTTTTATAAACCACAGTGCTGTGTTTTGGTCTCTTCCTCCAGCTGGACGTCCAGGAATGTCTTTCATTGTCTCACGGGTACATGAGACAACGCAGCCTCTTGCATCGTGCTAACAAAGTCTGAGTGAGTCCGACCTTAAAGGGCTGGTTGTGTGTCCAAGTGTCTGTGACAGTCCACAGGCTGTATAATTCATCATCTCCATCCTCGCTTCTGTTCTTTCTTTCTTTATGCTGTTCAGACAACACTTCTTACTGTCACACGGTCACCATTGTGTTTTCTACTGTGTCTGGTTGTCGCACGCTCCTTCCACTTACCTTCCCCACCACATCTAACCCTGACCCCTGACCCCAACCTGTGTTAGGCCAGAGTAAATTCTGAAGTGCTGTTTTTTGATCATGGATCCATATCTCCTGTCTGTATGCGTCTCTGTTCACATGAAAACTGGATTTTCTCCTCGCACTGCATTTGCGGCAAGCACAAACACGTCACACACAATAAAACTCGCTAAGTATGATCAGTTTTCTTTTTCTGTTTCTGCTCTGGATGTTGTTTATAGAGAGTGAGCTGCACTAATTTTATTAGAAATACATGCAAAAGAAGAATTGAAAGTTTTACATCTCTAACGAGCAGAGAACTAAGTCTGGAAAAAATCAAATTATTGTTATTTTCCATCTGGATTAAGTTCAAGAAAACAAACATTTGCTTGGTCACCAAAATAAGAGCGTTTCTCCAAAGCCGGAGTCACATTTCCACAGTTCAGAGGCCAATTTGGAAAAGCTCAGTGTTAATCTGGACGGACAGAGAGAGATGCATTTTCAGATTCACCCGGTCCGAACCCTCCAGCAGGTCTCTGACGTGAGCACAGGCCCAAATGTCCTCACAGTGATGGTTTCAACCAATAATCTGTCCACACAACCACAGAAAAACACACACACTGAAGCAGGACAGGTGGCTGCATCACCTTGACGTCTAGTTTTATGCATCACTCTCTCTCTCCCTCTCTGCAGGTATAAGCCCCTAACACCGTCTGTGCCACAAACACTGCCAGGACCCCACACACACACACACACACACACACACACACAGCAGGTAGTGGCAGCATATCAGAGCTCTGGTTACCTGGCAAACAGAGCTTCATTTTGGAGGAACGATGGGAGAGAGAGAGGGATGGACAGATGGAGGCAGCAAAAAAAAGGGGGCGTTAGAATGAACGTTGATGGATTGATGGAAGGACGAAAGAGTAAAATAAATGATGGAGGTAAAGAACAAGAGACAGGAGGAGTAAAGGAAGTGATTAAAGACTAATGCATCGCAGACAGGGAAGGAGGAGTCGAGGGAGAGGGATGGGAATGGTACAGGATGAAGGAATGATAAAGGGAAAGAAGAAGAAATAGAAGGATGGACACGACGATGTGGTAGAAGCAAAATAATGAGGTGATGGGAGGAAAGAGTGATAGAATAGAGGGAGTTGGAGAAGAAATATAATAGATATTTTATCTTAATTCTGTTGTTTAGGAGCAGACCTCCCTGTTGTCAGAAACTAAATACTGTTAGTGAGTCACATTGGGTTTTATTTCCAGTGGAATTAAGTGTTTGCTCTCAAACTGAACAGATACTGTTTCTTCTTCTTCTTCTTTCTGATCTTTTCCACTAATCTTCCTCTTATTTGTTCTTTTCTACATTTATTGTCCTTTTCTCACTCCTTTCTTTTCCCTGTGGTTTAGTCCTTCCCTCTTTTACTTGTTTTCTTGCGGTTTTGTATCTATTCTGCACTTGGTTATTCTTGTTTCTTCTACTTTTCCATGCCCTGGGACTTTCTCCTCTCCTCTCTTCACCTTCATCTGGGTTCAGCTCTCGCTGCACTGCATATTGCAGCAACATGTTTAGAAAGGCGCTCCTGACCCCTTCCCTCTGCGTCAAAACGAAAGAAAAACGATAAAGAGGCCTGGTGCTGAGAAGACATGGAAACTTAGAGAAGTTAACTGTTTTCTCTCGGCCAAACTTTTTCTCCTTCTTTCCTCTTATTCTCTTCCCAGAGGTGTAAAAACAAGTGTGTTTGTGTGATAGAAGAAAAAGACGAGTGTGTGTGTGTGTGTGTGTGTGTGTGTGTGAGAGGTTGGAATGTGGAGCCTCGTAAGTCACCTCGGATTTTCCACTCCCGCTGGGACACATCCCATTATCAGTTTTATATGAAACTAGAAAATTCCTCTGTGGTCTGTGTGTGTTTGTGTGTGTGAAAGTGTGTGTTTGTCAGGTGGGAGGTTATGCATGTATCAGTGCGTGTGTGTGTGTGTGTGTGTGTGTCTCTATAATGAGCAGCTGAACAGCGGAATAAAAACTGGGACTTTTCTCTGCTCAGTGCGGCGCTCCCATTAAATCCTGCAGCTCTGGCATTTTAAATCCAGACCAGCACAAGGTGGTTGTTCCGGTTTCAAACAGCCGTAATTTGTGGATGTTTTAGATTCTCGATTGAGTTCGAGTACGTCCTTAGATTGGTGTGTGTTGTTCAGAAGCTCAGCTCGACTGCTGGACTGTCGAAAGCTGGAAACTCATTTGTTGCTTCATTTGTTTAAATGATAGGCTGTAAACAAAGATGGCTGACGTGACGTGACGCCACCGTACGCCTTTCCCAAAACTGATTTCTGTGGTTTTAGGTCAATATTATTATTTACTTATGAAATCAGGTGGATTTTGGAGGATTGGGCTATTGACAAGATATTTTTACATAAAGTGTTCTGTGTGTGCTGCATTTATTGGTGTTTTGGTCGTCTTTGCCATCATTTGAATGGTCAAACTGAGGAATAATTGGATCAATGGATGCTTTGGATTGCTTCTTAAATGATCTATTGATCAGTCGATGTGATAGAAGTGGGGCACAGATGAATGAAGCAGATGCGAACAAGAGATGAGTGAAAAGAGACGAGGGGAAAAGACCAGAATCCACCTGGAGGCCTCTTTACCTCCCATTCTACAATGAATGGAAAATCATTATTCCACACCTCTTTGTTGCCTCTCCCCGTCTCCCAGTTTGGAAAGACAGTAGGAAAAGAAGCAGAACGAGGGGGATAGCGATTAGCAGCATGTAGTTCCTCACTTTCACAAAGTCACGTGGCTTCGCGTTTTGTTTTGTCTCTTTGCGGGTCTAGCACAGGAAGATGGGCAGGAGGCTACTGTGGTTTACAGATCACTTCCTTTTCATGTTGGCACCTGAATATGCTCCTGACTCTAAATGATAGTTGGTGCCAAAACCGACTCGTCTGGTGGACAAACCTAGCAGACGCAGCTTCGAGTTGCCAGAGTTTGGCTGGTGGTAATTTCCCACTTTGCGTCCACGAAATCCAGATGTTGCGGATTTGAGTCCAACTTGTGACCCTCTTGCATGTGCTCCCTTTGCTCTCTGCTGAAGTTTTCCTTTCATCAGTTTTTCCCCATTTTTTTCCACATTCACAGCATCGCTCAACAAGCAGATTAGATACTTTTTGAACTGATGGACGTGTTACCTGCTACATGTCCGTTGGTTTTAAATGAGGACGAAGTGCTTAGGGTGAACTCTGGATGATTGTGTGTTCAAATCTCCCGCATGAGTGGAAACAACTATGAAGGGAGAGTAAACATGATGCTTCACTACCAGACGGTCTCTGATGGACCAAATGAGAAGTTTTCAAAGAGATTTGCGTTGATCTGGTCTTTTTAAGTCTAACAGGACTCGAATGCTTCAGATCCACATTTCAGTAACAGGTTTTTGAATTAGTCGAAAACTATTGTCTGTGTCCGAACCCTGATGTTTTTCCTTCTGCTTCCTTCTGTCTAACCTGTAAATCGATGAGTGGAGCTAATCGCTCTAACTCCCTCTATGTTTCGTATTAAGTGATAATAGACAATAACCATGTGAAAGGTCAAGCAGACAGAGAAGCAGAAGAAAAGATCATCGCTCTCAGCGGTGGCGGGACTGAACATCACATTTTTTAGATTTTACATCATTTTGGAAACTGATGTGTTTCACCCTGGGGTGCAGCAGTAGCAGTGGAATTATAATCAATAAGCAGACCTGATCGGTGTCATGTCAGCTCCTTTGAGTCATGGACCGCAGGACTCAGCATAACACGATTATGGGTAAAACATGCAGAGGAGCTGCGTTGTAGATTAAGTGTGATCATGTTGTTAGAAGGAGTCCAATAAAAAAGACGCAGCGCAGAAACAGCTGGACAGCTTTATTTTTCTCTTTGGAAAGGTTCGCTGTGGAGGGATGGAAACACACACACACACACACACACACACAGTCGGCCTCACCATCTGAGTGTGTGCGTGTTGACAGACATGAAACAGAAAAACAGTGTCATAGTTTTTCCCTGGCTTCCTCCTGACAGACTGGAGCAAAAGGACGACTCGGAATAATGTGATCTGAAAACAGCAATCCCACTGTGTGTGTGTGTGTGTGTGTGTGTGTGTGTGGCACATGTGACTGGCCGCTCTTCTGTCACTGTGTTTTCCACCCATTACATTGTCAGCATGTGTGTAGATGTGAGTTTATGGCCTTTTCCATTTGTGTGTGTGTGTGTGTGTGTGTGTGTGTGTGTGTGTGTGTGTGTGTGTGTGTCTTTCCATTCTCTGTGGCAGTGAGACGACAGATCAGATGAACTGAAGGAACCTTCCTGCCTCTGTCTCCTCCTTTATCACCTGTTTCTTACACCAGTAGAGGAAAGTATCTAAATACATGTACTCAAGTACCATTCTGAGGTATTTGTACTTTACTTCACTACATGTCAGAGTCAAACCTTGTACTTTTCCCTGCTCTACATTTATCTGGTAACTTTAGTTCCTTTTCAGTATCAGATGAATTACTGCAGTAAAGGATCTGAGCACTTTTCCAAACTGTCTCACTCCATCTTCTTTTCATTTTCCCTCCTCTCTCTTTACTCCTCCTCCCTTCTTCTCATTGTTTCTCCTCCTTTCTTTCTCCTCTTTTTTATTTCTGCCTTCTCATTTTTCGTCTCTCTCTCTCCATCTTTCTCACCCTTTCATTTTCTTTTTCTCCCCCTTTTGTGTCACAGTCAGTCCCATCCTTCTTTCTCCCTCCTGTTTTATCTTTCTTCATCTCTCCACTTATTTCTTCCTTCTTTCTTTTTCACATCCATGCCTTCTCTCTTGCCCTATTTCTCTCCATTTCTCCTCCTCTGTCGTTTCTCTTGTTCACTTGTTTCTCCTCCCCTTCCTATTATTCCTAATTTTCTTCCTGCCCCCCCCCATGCTTTCTATCCCTCTCTCTTGTTTCTGTTTCCTGAGAAAAATATTTAGTGTTTCATTGTGCGTGTGTATGTGTGTGTCTGTCTGTCTGTGTGTGCGTGTGTGCACATGGGGGTGTGTGCGCTTCACACCTCCGGTGACCACTTCCTGCACCACATCCTGTTTATTTCCTGTAGCAATAGTGACCGGATTCCCTCAGAAATGCAAACACACACACAAACACACACACACACACACACACACACACACACACACACTAAACCTCAAATATACACAAATACCAAAACACACACTGACATCCCCACATACAGATCCAGCCCTGATTTATGATTTTAACTGTATCTGAGAGCGTCGTGTATTTTCAGCTAGTTCCAGCTCTTCATTAAAGCTGCACAGGGTTTACACTGAGTCACATATTTAAACTCAATACACATGTTTTTATATGGTTAGATTGTTTTTCTGTATCATTTTTGTACAAATGATCCCAAAATGCAGCCTAACACACACATGGACAGATGAAGTACTCGAAGTTCTTTGAGTACTTCTCCCTTCTCTTCACTCTAAGAGTGAAAAAGTGTTTAAAGTATTCAGTATTTGTAATGGGCCCCTTGGCAATGGTTTTAAATCTCGGAGCCCTGAGAGTCCAAAGACACATATTTGAATGTGCAGAAGTTATTATTTTTTGGGGCTTTGCAGCTGAAAACGAAGACACTTAATATATAACAACAACACCTCACATTCTTTCTAAAGTCTTAAAGTACATGTGTAGTAAATGTACTGCAGTAAAAGTAAAAAGTACCAGTAGCAGGAAAATGGGTTTACATTTCTGAACATGTTTCTGATCATGCTGGTTTTTACAGGACGGCCCTGTGAGGACTCTCTTTCTGGAGGACTCCCATTGAAACCAAACTGAGCACGTGCAGACCAACAGGTAAGACCTGCCAGCACCCTGACCTGCCAGCACCCTGACCTGCAGCTTGTTTTTATAGCTGAGTTTTTGACAGTGCAGTGGACTGTGGAGCATGAGTTGTGTAACATGGCTATTGTAGGTGGGATGAAATGTGTCATGTTCATAAACATCAGACTGAAGCAGAATTTGGTGTTTTGGTCAAGAAAATTCCTAAAAAGCTCATTTCCATGAGCTTATCGTCTTTTCTCTAGTTATGATTCAGGGTTATATCCTCCTGGACCGACTCCATGCAGCTCCAGAGAATATTAAAAATATGATGCTGCATATCAAAACATCATAAATCCACTTCTGAGGAATGTTCCTCGATTAAAAACATTGTAGGGATTTCAGAAACAGATGATTCAGATCAGTGTCAGTGTAAACAAATGTATACAGGCAGAGGAGACTCCCTCGGTTTTGAAATCGGCTTAAAGTGCCGATTTCCTGCTTTATTTGAAAATCAGAGGAGAAACTGTTTGTGTGCTCACATTCTCCAGGATTAGCAGGTAGGAAGCAAACTTTAAATCCTGTCGTTGTCTGAGAGAAAAATTCAAGGTCAACTATTTGACCTGATTAGACTCAAGTCTGTTTTAGACTTCTAGTTATTTTTTACTTTTTATTCTATTTAGCTTTTTTTTTCCTTGAATGTCTCATTTCTTTCCTGAAGTTGCTGTAATTTAGCCAATGTCTGGCTAAACATCTTCATTCATGGTCCAGTTACTAGTTTTTAAATCAGAAGTTTAATGGAGGCTGTTCGAACGCAGTGACGGATGTTGTGTTTACAGAGACCGCTCAGTTCTCATACCAGGTTCAGTCTGTTTCTGGGTCTGAGCCCATGTCCAGACTCTGTGTGGACTTTCGAAGTGATGCTGCTGTTGCTGAACTGCTGAGTGGACCTGGGATGTTTCTGTTTAGTCCCGCAGCAGGAGGCGTATTTGCCTTGAAGTCGAGGCCCAGCTGGTTTCTGATCAGTCCGCCGGTTCATTAACAGTTTTACGAAGTGTTTTGTTGCATATTAAACCATAAATCCCAGTGTCTGTGCTGTTTTGAACTGGTCTGGTTTGTTTGTTCAGATTATATATAATGTGGCGTTTGCTCCCCCAGTTTCTATTGTAGACTGGCTGTACTGGTTCATCTGGTGTCTTCTGTTTGACTGTGTTTTCCTCTGTTGTTACGTGTTATTTAGTACAGGCATCTACTGTACTTTCTGTACTGTGGTACAAACAGGACTGGTTGAACTATTTTTTGTTTGTGAACCGGCTCTCCTGGTTTCTGTGCTCTTCCTTGAGGCCGACGGCGCATCCATGATGGAGTCAAAAAAAGTAAACAAATAAATTCCTTGAATCTAAACGGTTACAATTGCAGGAGAGGACAGAATTTCAATGTGACCACAACCAGACATGGAACTAGACGTCCAGCTGTAAAACACACACATTCCAGCTGTAAAACACACACATTCCAGCTGTAAAACACACATTCCAGCTGTAAAACACACATTCCAGCTGTAAAACACACACATTCCAGCGAGCGAAATTATCGTCAGCCCGAGTAACTGGGATGATTTTGGTTTGATGCAGACACTGTGGTTGGTGGACAAAAAAAATATGTTAGAAAGCTGTTACCTGCCCTGACAAGCTTACACACACACACACACACACACTGTAGTATAAACTTTACACAGAGAATAGAAAAGGTAGTTCAGAGTATGGTGCAAAAAACAATCAGTGCATCAGAAAATGCTGAAATCAGAAGATGTGTCCCCTGGGGAAGTCAGAGCGAGGCTGTGATGATAGCTTAGTGCTTTGTGATAACAAACACACACACACACACCAAAATCACTGGCTTTCAGCAGCCTGCTCTGTGCCAAAGTTATGAAATCATTTGTGAGCGCAATTTCAACACAATTCCTCTTCGCATCTTTTCCTCCGTTCACGGCGAGACACAACTCAGAAGAGATAAAAATAGAGCCTCGCTGACCCCTTCTTCCTCTCCTCGCTCTCCCTAACTCCCGTTCTTCCTCTCTCTCCCCTCTCTCCTCGTCTCCAGCCTGATGTTGTTGCAGCTGTCTCGCTCTAGTTGGGCAACGCTCGTGCTCCGAGACAGGCAGAGAGGTCCTCGGGGTCGGGTTCTTCGAGGGTTTTTATTCTCTCAGTGGGAAGTGTTGCTTTCATCAACACAGATACATACTCAGAGCAAAGCAAATATACAGAAACACAAGCTCAGATGAAACAATAGTCGGCGCAGTTCGGCGATTCACCGGCCCGTGTGATGAGAGTTTGTTTGGTGCAGTTTTGTTGCACATTCGTGGTTCGGAGGGCAGAAGAAACGTGAATGTCAAACAGTTTGAACTGGCTGAAATCTTGGGTCGCCGCAGTATTTGGATAGAGCTAAACAACAGACTAACTCAAGGGTAAATGCGCCCACGCTCGGTTTATTGACAGCAACCGAGATCCAGTTGCCCCTGACAACCTCCAGAGGCGGCAGGAAAGGCATTCGGCCCCGCGACGATGTCATCATCAGCATAAATCCAGTTTGTTTTGCAGCCCCATGCACAGCAACAATGGAAATGGAAATACATGTTTGCATGTGGCCAGAACGAGGAAATGCACGCAAAGCAAACAGGTGGCAGACAGCTGGGCCAGCAGCTTTAATCTGCTGCAAGTACTGAAAATATTAACTCATAAAAAATTGCAGATTGTTCTAGATTAGGAACAAGTGGGCGTCTGCTGTCGATTAAGGTTCGAACAAACTTGACTAATAGCAACAGTGATAGAAAAGGACTCTCAGCTGTACATGGTGTGTAATATGACTCTTGGAACCAGCTCAGTCATTTTAAAGGATCTGGTTATGAGCAGGTTATAATGTCGACCTGGAGATGGGTCCCACTGCATGGACTTTATTAGGTCCTGTCCAGAAATCGTGTGTGGTGATAAATGCACTAAATTCTGCCCTGTAGGAGGATGTTTGAGGTGATCCTGACATTTAGTTTGATACACAGGCTCTGCTGACAGTTTATTAATCAGGATTATATTTGCAATAAATAAAATTTCCAATTTAAGACATTTTACTTTGCCTGTCTCCTGAACGTGCAGCAGCGTCTCAAGTGTCCGAAGCGGTGGGACTAGTTTCTTGGCTGTTTGTTGAAGCAGACAACTCCGGGATGCTTTATTTTGACTTTCCTACGGCAACACGTCACTGAAACAGCTGCGGACCTCAGCGTTTTGCTGAGTGTGCAGTGGAAAAGGAACGAAGTATGAGCAAGAGTCAGGACGGTTCAGCAGCCATGTTGCGCTCAAAATAATCTGCACCAGTGGACAGTCAGAAAAAGCTGTAATTACGATTCACACACACATTTTACAGTAAACGGAAACGTGTCACGTCCAGGCTGGTGATAATCCAGCTGCTTCTCAGCTGTTGAGCAATTGGAGAAAATGGGGTTGACCAACTTCCTTTGTCTGTGGTCAAGACGAGGGAGTTTATCTGGTAGAGAGTCTGATAGTTTGTTTTCTGATGAAACTGTTGAAGGCATCTGTGCTTTGGATCCCAAGATGAGGGCTCGACACCTTTCAGGGTTCTTCGGTCATCGGACCTTTCAGATGAGGACTTTGTCTGTCCACGATGATGAACTCTGACCCCGAAATCATCTGCACGTCCTGGTTTCAGACTATTTTAGTGATTTGCTTTTTGGTAAAACTTTCCTGTTGTTTCTCAACAAAATGCAGCGTGACGATAAGTTCATACACTCAGAAATGACACTTTCAGCCTTGTGACCAACTGGGAACTGGTCCAGGGTTTTCATTTACATCATAGTGTTGCATGCTGGTTAAAATAAAGAGGAAGTGACTGAATGAATGAGCTGATCGTGTTACAGATGTTACAGGATCGTGAACTCTGGCGGCCTGCATGGTTTCAGCATCAACATATAATAATCATAATTTATACCACTAATCTCACTTTGGCTTGAGGTTTGCACAATAGCAGAAAATTATGTTTTTGAGGATGCATTTCACTTTTTCCATTGGGTAATGGATGAGTCTGTAAGTGCAGAAGGTATTTATTGTAGTTAAGCTGCACAGCATGTGAAAATGTGAGTGTAAGCCTGTTTATTTTTTAAATTTGGGAGGGCTCATTTCACTTTAAAAACTTCAGCATGGGAACATTTTTAGGAAGTGAGGACATTTTGGCCGTTCCCCACCTCGTCAAAGGACTGTTTGCAGTTTAAGACCTGCTTTTAGGGTTAGGTTTCAACTTAGTTTGAGGTCAAGGTGAGGGTGAAGGTCAAGGTTAGGCACATAGGTGTGATGTTAGAGTGCAGGAATGTCAGTGAAGGTCCTCACAAGTGTAGAAATGCAAATGTGAAAAGCTAACAGCTGTGAAAGACGTTTCATCTCCTTATTTTTTTCCTCTGTTGCCCAGTTTTTGTGGCTTTATTTTGAAATCTGAGCTTCTCTAAAAGCAGAGAGCTTTGGAAATGGAGAACCTTTATGTTTTCTTTACGTTTCTGTTTGACTTTCTCTCTTTGTTTCATCTTTCTCTTCCACTACTCACTTAAATTCACACATCCATTGTTGGCACGACGGCCACTGCTGTGTTGCCAAAGCAATAAAATACATAACAGTGTTGAACTAGTGTGTGTGTATGTGTGTGTGTGTGTGTGTGTGTGTGTGTGTGTGTGTGTGTTGATGTATTTCCCATCAGTCCTGGTCATCCTTGCCCAACCTTTTCCCAGAATCCACCACTGACTCACTTGAAACAAATTGCATGTCAGCTGTTTCACTTAAAGTTTATGAAGTCACAAGAAAACTATTTAATTATGTTCAGCCTGAGCTGGACACACCTGTCGAGGTATTTACCACCTGCAGAACGGGAAAGCCTGGTTTCTTAACTCTTTTGTTTTTTTTGTTTTTTTTGTTTTTTTTGCACCTTGTATTTGTTTGGAATCGAGAAGAGGAGACGCTGGTTAAAGTTATTGCCGATCCTGCTGCCTGCAGGCGTTTGTCGAGGGTCGAAGGTTGAAATTGAGGTTAAAGTTAGTAAAAAAAAAAAAAACAACATAGACGTGATGACGTGCAAACGGTCTTGACGACACCTGACACAAGGAGCAGCTGGCGGCAGCACCGGCCGTTATAATTAGTGGTCGTGGTTTGGTTCCTCTAAATGTTTACAGACGGACCACATCAGTTGCACGTGTGGAAAATCCCAAATTATTCCCACGACCATTAGGAGCAGAGACACTGATGAGGCGACACTGTAGATCACATGGCTCCTATGCATTGATTTGATTTTTTTTTTTTTGATAACATGATGTAATTGAACATGTGAACCACAGTCACACGGGAACGTCCTGGTTTGTGGTTATTGTTGACATCTGATGATTCTTATCCACCTTTTGATTGAAAACTCTGCCTCGCCTTCCTTTGGGCTGCAAAAAGTGGAAAAGACAGATTGTTTTGGTGAACATAATTCACAGTGAGGGGATGCAAACTTTTTCACTCAGGTGTAATCCTGGTTATTCATCTTCATGTAGACTTGATTTGAATGTCATCCAGGTGTTTGGATCCTGCCCCATTTGTCAAATTCAACCTTCCAGGTAGCTCGTAGTTGTGTGAGTGCGGCTGTGAGTTGGTGAATGAGGGGGAAACGTGAATAGATGGTTTGCACCGGGGCAGGTTTGGCTTTGGGTCGTCACCGTCCACAGCTTCTCTGCAGACTGAGGTAACTCACTGTGCATGGACTGACTTTGATTCTGGTTTGATTGGGTTTCTCCATCTGACCTTTGAATATGGAAGATGACACAACGTTTACTTTATACTTTATTTTAGTGTTTGGCTGCTGCTCATCGTCACATTGTTAGCTAACAAAGCTTCTCTCATTAATTGCTTTGTAAACTGACTTAATGACACACCTGGAACCTGACTAAGGTGGATCCCAGTTTATTTATAGACAAAGAATGATTCTGACTCACCTTTAATGACTAAAGAGGCCGACCAACCCTTATGGACTGTATCAAAACAACAGCAGACGTGTGTTAGTTTATGAAATGAAAAAAAAAGGAGCTTGTACTTTGTGATCTCTAATTTCCTGTCATTTCTAAACCATGTCAACAATGTAGAACAGGAACCTGATTGTTTTTTTATTGTGTGTCTAGTGAGAGAGAGACAAACACAAACTAATGAAATATACATCAGTTGCCCAGCATGTGTCTGTGAGTACGTCTGTGAGCGACGGTCTGAGTCTGGAGTCAGGACAGTTTGGCCACTCACTGTCTGACACACCTGCAAATGGATGTTTGAGGGTTTAGGCTCAGTTTTAGGGCTCAGGTTAGACTTTAGGATCAGGGTCAGGGTTAGTTGGGCTTAGGTTAGGGTAGCGGTGCCCAATCCTGGTCCTTCAGGGCCACTGTCCTGCTTGTTTTCCAACTATCCCTGCACTACCCACTTCTGGTATCTTCCAGATTCTAATGGACTGAACACACCTGATCCAGGTGAAAACAAGCAGGACAGTGGAGGACCAGGACTGGACACCCCTGTGTTAGGGTTATGTTCTGGGCCGATGCCAGCTGCCATTAAATCGTGAATGAGACCTGGTCTTTCAGGCCTGAACCCCTGCAGAGCTCGACAGCTTCAGCACAGGGGGAAGTTAAGAAAAGTATAATTTTATGCAAATATCCTCTGATGCACCGACAGCCAGTCACTGTTTCCAACAGAAACTGAAGCACAAAGGTTTTTTTACTGCTCTACTTCGCCTTTTGTAATTTAGCTGCTCTCCTATGTGACTTAAATGCATCATCGCTGTAAATTTACAGCACACTTTACTCATTAGAATCACTTTGGGGACTCAAATACCCAGAATGCTGACTGTGTAACAGTGAGAATGTAAGGTATGTGAGATTACATCAGATGGATGAGTTTTAGGTGCAAATGATGGAGCATGTGAGTGTCATCCCTCCATCTGGTGTCAAGAGGTCATCATCAGACTCCGCCCACACTCGCTGCGCCGTTTGTGTGAATGTGCGTGCATGTGTTTGTGTGTGTGTGTGTGTGTGTGTGTGTGTGTGTGTTCCAGCATGTGTTTCCCATCTGGTTCCACCCAGTCCCTCAGCGCTGAGTTCATCCTGACCTCTCTCCCTCGTCTTTCTTCGCTTCCTTCTTTCACTCATTCTTCTATTGTTTAGTTCTTTCTTTAGCCTCCGTCTCCCACTTGCCTCCCGGGTGTCTCACCCTTCACTTCTTCCTCTCTCGGCTCGTAGCGCTCGTCCACCCGTGCCTCCCGTAACACAACACCTTGACCTCATGCTTGTTGCAGTGTGTTTCTGTTGATGTCATTGCCACAGCTTTCCCCAGACAGATACCAGATCCGTGCCGTCATCCCCCCTCTCTCACGTTTGTTGCTTGTCATTCTGCATCCTGCATTGTTAGAGATAACAGGTCATTTAATCTCATCTGTGATTCGTAAAGTTCTGTTCTTGCCATAATGAAGGGAAATCTGTGAATGGAGGTGAGATCATTTCATCTGTTTCTGTGCCGTGTCACTTGTGCCATGAGAGTCTTTGGATCGTGTTCCAGTTTTCGCATGTTCTGTTTGATTTTCTTTCTCGACGCACGTGTAGCAGTTTGCCTTTAATCTGCACTTGTTTTTGTAAAGATCCTCACACTTGTTGCCAGAGAATTCCTGAAACAAGTGAACAGAATTGGAAACAAGTGGAATTACCTCACTTTGTTGGCAGGGTGGTTTGAACTCGCCTGAAGGAAGAAACAACAGTTCAAGACTCAGATCTGAACTAAATTACTGCCCAAATCATTGAGATTTGAGTTTTGTAAACTCCCTAACATCCCCGTTGCCCAACGAGAACATAAATCATCTGAAGGCCCCAGCAGATTCTTCAGTGTTTGATCCTGCAGTGGTGCAAAGCCTCACGCTAACTCTCTATCACGCTACGCTGAGTGACAGTAATTGTCCCAAATCGGCTCTTTACAGGGAAAGTGAGAACATTTAGCAGCTTCGACTCTAAATGTCTGCATGCAGAAAGGAAAACCTATTTACATTTACATTGTTATTTACTGGTATCTGTAGCAGTTTGCATCAGGACACAACCAGCTGAGTGTTGAAATGAATCACATAGGATGTTAACAAAAGCCCAGCCAGCTGTACTTCTTTGGAAGACAGAGGTCAAACTTGACTTTCTGTAAAAGTCGCTCTGATTTCATCTGCAAAAATATCCGTCTGTAGTCGAGTGTGTATGGGCACAAAGAGCGGAAGCACACCTGTTTTTTTTTTTTTTTCTCATATAACACTGGCTGTCGACATGAAACCTCCTGGCTATAAGACGAAACTGATACTGCACACACCCTTGTGTAGCTATGCAGCGACAGAAGTATAATTTTCACTGCTGCATGCTCACAAATCTTACTCAGGCTCAGTATTAAGATCTTTAATATGACAGAACAAAATGCTGATGCTATGAAAACACCTGTCCAGTAGTAAAGTGACTCAAACACGCGTGTTGTGACCCTTTGAGCTTTCCATATCTTTACAACTTCCGAGGTCGGAAGCTGGAGCTCGCGAGCGGCACTTGAAGGTAGCATCAGTCTTCTGATGTACTCCCTCAGTGTCTGCTGTCTCCCTGAGCGCTATCATTCTTCCCATTCAGCTTCCTGCCCTATAAATATTTGAGCAGCCCCATTAGGGAGTGAGGTAATCTCTACACACACTCATGCACACACTGGCCAAGGCTGCCATTAAGGCGTAGTAGTGCCTAATAGTCTTGTCGGAGTGTTAGACCCCGGAGCTAACGGGCTAATTAAGAGGGAAACAGGTTTAACAAGTTTAGACCGTTCATTAAAGCAGAAACCTGATTAATTAACAGTCGAGGAGGAGGGTTCGTTAACGAGTAGCATGATTAATTAAAACTACAGATGATAAAGTGTACATTTAAATGGGGAAAAAGGTGAGGAATAATTACTACAACTGGAATAAGGGAGAAAAAAAATGGGATGGAAAAGAGAAGAAGGAATAAAGGAACCGAAAGAAGAAACTAGAAATTTCGAGCAATGAAAGAAAAGTCAGAGTAAAAGTGAGAATGAAAGAGAAAGAAACTGTTCCAGGCAGCGAAGGGAGAGAGATGGTGGGGCAGAGGTCGAAAAGACATCGAGACATTAAAACAAAGGCAGATTGTGGAGCGAGAAACAAAGGCCTAATACAACAACCTCTCTCTCTCTCTCACACACACACACACTTTGTTGAATGTCGGCTCTTTGTGTTGGTGATTGTCATGTGATCGCTCCCTTCACTGGACGTCTGAGGTCGGAGGAATTTGACCTTGTCCAAATCACTGATCTGCAGACTGGAAAAACCAAAACATAAATATGTCCATAAACAATCAATATCCTCCAAGACAGCTCTGTTTCTTGGGTTTAATATGTGTATTTAATGGGAAGTGGTGGCCTGAAGGTTGGAGAAGCTAGAAGGTCCCCAGTTCAGTCTGGGTTTGCCCCCCCCCCCCACCAGCCAGGCCCTTCATCAGCCTCTCAGTGACCGGCTCCTGAACCGGCGTTTAAAAGGTCAGGTGGAAGTTGACAACTCGCCATTTTTACCGTTTTATAAGACTTTTTTGTTTTTTCTCATTTTTGACGTGTCACTTGATTTTTTTACTTTGTGAATATCTGAAAAGTTTTTTGGACGTTTTAACACGGCAGGAATCTTTTCTAATAAATGAAGCGAGTCATTTATCTCGAAGTAGCACGACATGGAAATATTCAAGAAAAATACGATAATCAACACAGCACTAGAATAAATGTACAGTCTCCTCTGTTGGAAAGGATAGAGAGACAAAGGCAGAGAGGATCATGGGAGTTTGTGCAGAGTGTAGAGGAGGAGCAGGTGCAGTTGACAACACCTTCGTCTGTTCCTATGGTTTCCTCACCCTGTGTGTGTGTGTGTGTGTGTGTGTGTGTGTGTGTGTGTGTGTCACAAGACGAAACAATAGTAAAGGAAAACACAGCCCACACTGTAACAGCAGATTCAACAGAAACACAGTAATTACAGTTATATCATTTTATAATTGATTGATTTATCGATGGTATATTGGTATATAGATATCAGACATATAGATTATATTCACTGCTGTTCAGTTTACTGTGTATTCAACTGCGTGAGGTTATAATGTGACAGCAGTGAAATATTCATAAACTGAAAAATGAAGCTGTTCAATGTTATTGTGAGACGTAAATCAGACTAGCTGAGACCTATGAAACTATTATTTTGTTTAATTGATTGCTAGAAGTGGTTGTTTATTGGTTCCATCTAAAAATGATTTGTGTGGTTGTTTGGAAATCGAACGTCTTCTGATCGATCGATTGTGATTTTGACTGTGAATCACTGCAGGTTCGATAGAACAGGGGATCATGTGCCTTTTTTTAATCTTAATAAAACCACTACAGTCATACTTTGAGTGCAGAGCAGTGGAAATAATGAGTCTTTTATCAGTCTGAGCTCTCCTGGAGTAAAACAAGCATTGAAGTGGTCTGAATGAGTTTTGTTTTCTGTTTCCTGGAAGCTGAAATGCCCTTGACCTCTGCACACACGCACTCTCTCTGTCGTTGTTTCATTCATTATGAGGCTCACTGCTCTTTCCAGCTTCTCTCCGCTCTACACTGATTCTCTCTTCATATCATCCTTTTAGAAAAACCAGTGTGAGCTAATAGCAGCAGCATAAAAACCAGTCCACCAGGATATGTTGCAGCAGTCGGGTGTCATGTAGGGCGACGTGTAGGGTCAAACTCATATATAAATACATTGGCATGCATGATGCACACACACACACACAGCAGAAGTCTTCATTGGTCTTGGTCATTGAGATCCAGTTACAAAACACTGCACTTTCTGGCCACAAATATGTAGACGCCGCGGTCTGTGCTGGTCCTTTATTAATGCTGCCGCAATAATGTTCTTCCAACTTTGAGGCAACGCTTTAGGAAAGACCTTTACCTGATTTATCATGACGACACCCTCTGCACAAAACCAGTGACGTAAAGAAATGGATCTCAGCCAGCGTCTGTGTTGGATCTCAATTATACTCGTGTGTCTGAATGGGAATAAATCCCTGGAGGAGGATCCAGAATCTGGTTTACAGACTGAAACCAGGCTGTAAATGATAATTAATGCCCTCAGGTCAGGAAGATTTTTGGACTGCTACCTTCAGCCATGTTGTGTTTTTTTTTTTATAGATAGATTGTACTGAAATCAGCATTAGTTTTGTATTTTCCTTTAATTTTTATACCTGTACATTTTATTTCAAACCAACAGGAAGTTTCCTTTCATTTAGTGTCACATCAGCACAGGAGGAAATCCAGATGTTTCAGCTGCGTTGTCCTCTCTCAACTTATTATTCCTAACAAGGCTCCTGACAGTCAGCCCCAGAAAATGTAATCACCATGAAGAAAATATTCACAATTATACAAACTAAACTACAGACTTTACAAGTAAACAGTTATTGATGTGGGTCAGAAACATAATCTACAGCCTCTATAGGCTGAAAAATACTCCTTAATAAATATCTGCAGGTCAGCCATCATGAGTAATTGTAGTGTAAGGACAGTCTTATATAACCTGATCAGGAAACTAAAATCAGGAGACATGTAAATTCAGTAGGTTTCACATGGTGCTGCTAATCTTATAAGAAATAACACAATCCATAAATAAGAAAACAGACAAGGTACAAAATGTAGATAGTTTTGTTGCTACTAGTGAAAAGAAATAAATTCCTCCACTTTTCTCTTCATCGACTTCTCTGACAACATGTTTTGCATTTGAGCCAGTGTAGAAAAAAGGAAACTGCAAGAGAGAGAAAGGAAGAGAGATGCAAATGAGCAGCAAGAACTGCAGAAGGAAGTGGAACAGGAGCATTTTTCATTTGCAGGTGTGCAGCACAAGTTCAGTCACACACACACACACACACACACTCAGGAAACAGCCTGGTGTGTGTGTTTGTATATTTGTGGGGTGAAGCTGTGGTGGGATTTAGGAAGAATTTCAGGCTTAAACCAAGTGAAATTAGCTGTTTGGTCTTGGTCTAGTTTGCTCAGCGAGCCATCTGTGCTACTGGGAGTTCAGGCTTTTTAATTCTGTAAGATGTTAGTCATCCTTCTGAGCACACACACACTCAGAGCGCACACACACACTCAGAGCGCACACACACACTCAGAGCGCACACACACTCAGAGCGCACACACACCTCCTACCTACCTGCTGCTCTGCGGATGTGAAGGGACAGAGATTAGCTGTGTGTGTGTGTGGGAGGACAGTCAGCAGTGGTGTGTGTGTGTGTGTGTGTGTGTGTGTGTGTGTGTGTGTGTGTGTGTGTGTGAGTAACGGGTGTTGGAGACAGTAGTCATTCAACCACCCGCCTCCATTGTGTCAGCATGGATGCACACACACGTGCACGCACAGCATGTACGTTTTGCTGCTTACAAACAAAGAGGTGGGACAGGAGAAGATGCTACGACCAGGCTTCATCATCCAAATACTGGTTTTTCTAATCCACAGGCCAGTCTGGGCCCTCCTGCGGTTGTGTTCTTTAAATATCTTCAAAATAAAAGGGACCTGGCTGCTGAATCCTGAGCTGATGGCTGCATCTTCTCTGGGACGTCTTTCTTCTTTCAGAGAGAACAAATAGGCCGTACAGGTTTTAACTATCCAAGGAGTTGGTACATACTGAAATACTGCAAACACCAGGTTTAGACTTTGTGTCTCTGTTTCTTGTCACCCACTGTGACACCCAGATGTCAGAGCAAGAATCTGCTCTAGGAAATTTGGCCACGATAAGTGTTTTTTTAGCCTAGTGTGCCGGTTTACGACCTCTAATGTCTCAGCTGCCGATTATCACGATCATGTGTCACAGCTGGATCTGAATTTTACAGCTTTTCCTCTGAATCTGCTCCTAGTTCTCAGAGCTCGCTTTATGTTTGATAGGAACTAGCTCGTGCTGGTATTTTTGCCATTACAGATGGTCGTCGTGTCAGATTAGCTGTTCAGAGAGATCACATATTCTGGTTGTGACTTGCCTGAGAGAAAAGAGCCGAACAGTCAAATCCCACCTGACAGCTCCAACATCATCGTTTGTCTTTGTTTCAAACGTGCGTGCATGAGCGCTCTTGTCTTTGACTCTGACACCATAATGTGCATGTGAAAATACAAGTAATTGTCACTTGCACATTAATTTTCATTCCTGATGCCACAGTCCTGTCGAGTCATGCCTGACGTTACGTAGCCTGATCCCAGAATTGTAAAAAATGACATTACTGCAGCTTTGACTAAGATACACAAGTAAAATAGCATCATATACCAGTTTTCTTCCTCCAGCTCAACAACCGTTACCTTGCTGCATATTTCTGAGTTTAACTGAGAGTTTGCACTGTGCTGTTCGCTGTCAGCTTTCCTGACATAAACAGAAGCAACAAAAGCTTTAATTGTCTCTTGTTTGGTTTGTGAAGTCTGTAAGTGGAGGCTTTGGTAATTATCTGCCCCACATAGTGTGAGTTCTATTATTGGTGCTGTTGCGAGGCTCAGTTTGCAGATTTCTGATGCAACGCCATGAAAAATGGCCTCCAGGACGACTTGGTTGTTGAGAAGAAAACTAACTCAGCACTATAGCGCAGCTAAAACCTGCCTACGGGTTTGTTTTCTTTTTAACGATGGAGAGGAGACGGGACGAACGAGAAGAGTATGGAAGAAACGATTTGTGTAGGATAAAGAGGAAACAAAGAAAACTGAAAGAAAAGGAAAGGAGTAGGAGAGGTGAGGAAACAAGGGAAGGAGAGGAGACAGATGATAGAAAACAGCTTACATAAGTGAAAGCATCATACCTGCACACACACACACACACATATATACCAGGAATAGTCGAGTGCCCTGAATTTGACTCAGACTCTTTACAGAGCTGCTGTGGGCTGGAAGCTCCCACTCTGAGCGCAGCACAGTCGATGCATCATTCATTCAAAGACTCCAGATTCTCTGAAGGCACATTGCATAAAACACACCGACCTCTACAACAGCTGCCACCGTGCACAAGGCAGATTCGGGCTGAATGCACGAGGGAGGACTCCTACGATGTGTGCAGAGGTCTTACGGTTTGTGTCACAGCCGAAGGCACCGTGGCTAAATTTGCACTAGAGGTCTGCATGAAACCTGAGGGCAGAGCTTAACTCACAACCCCAAACCTGACACCTAAACCAAAAAATGAGATCCAATGTAAAAACCCAAAACTGAGACCCGAGGCCAAATTCGAAACCCCAAACCCAAAACTGTGGACTTAACCAAAAAAAATGAGGTCTCTATCCAAACCGCTGAACTGAAACCCAAATGTAGAACTGAACCTAAACTAAACCCTGAATTTGTAACCAGAGATCTAAACCTGAGATCTAAACCACATAACTTCTCTCTGAACCAAAACCACTGACACGACCCCATAAACTGAGCCCTAACAATGAAATGTGGACCCATAACTGGGATCTTCTACCAAACACGAGAACCAAACCTGAAACTCAGACTTGAAAACTGCCCAAATCTGGACTGGGACTTTCTGAAAACCGACCAAATGCAGCGTAGACTCCAGGAACGGTCAATCAGTTAATCCACATCCAGTCTGATTAGTTCACAGATGAAGTTTATTATTGTGTGAGTTAAAGTTTACTTACTTCTTAATGAGTCTGGGCTGCTATTATCCAGCACTTTGTCATGCTCAGTATTTCTGTCTAATCATCTCACACATATGGACGAAAATTTACACAGTTTGCCTTCTGGACCTGTTTCCGCAGGACAAGGTTTACAGCAGCAGAAAACTATCCCAGGGGAGAAGGGACAGCCCTGGATGGTTTCTTTCAGAATTCCTCTCAGCATGTTGTTAAAAAGCCACATCAGCTCTGCCAGAACCCTCCAACATTATAGAAGTTCTCAGAGGAACTTTAAGGTGTTTATTGGTTGTTGCTGGATCGCAAGAGGATCTTAAAAGTCTTCCAGAGCGTTTGTCGACAAAAAAAAATCTGTGTAACCCTTCCTCTGTCCATCTTGCCTTCTGGTGTATTTTGCAAACTGTTGTGGAAAATGTAATGAAGCTACACACACACACACACACACACACACACACACACACACACACACACACACACACACACACACACACACACACACACATACACACACACACACGGGGCTAACTCAGTAATAGTTTCAAGGCTGGCCCAACAGCCCCGTGGAAAATATGACTGCCTTCTCTTTTCCACTGGCAATTTACACCAACAGACGCCTGTTTTTCCCTTCCTCACCTCTTCACCGCCCTCCTCTCGGTCTCCGTTCTCTCACTCCTTCCCCGTCTCTCCAACTCTTTCTCAGTCTCTCTCTGCTTTCTCTGCTAAATGGAAACATGCTGGTCAAACAGCCACAGCTGTGGAAGAACCGCTGCTTTGGAAAAGAAAAGCCTGTAGGTACAGTTTATATACTGTATGTGTGAGTGTGTGTCAGGAGACAGAACATGGAATTCTCTAACAGCCTGTGTCACATCATGTTTCCCATTTCAACCACACGCTGTGTGTGAGTGTGTGAACCCTTTTTGCCTCCAGAGCAGCTACAGTACATGCACTTTTTACAGGGGCAAAGTTTTGTGCAGCACACAAGCATAATACATAACAAAAGGGAAATAAAGTTATAAGTTTGTTTGTATTGTTGTAGTTTTTGTTTTATATTGCGAGATCTTCCACCACGTCCTGTGAGACGCAGGGTTTTCAATAGTTAAACCACAACTTCTGCTCCGAGAGGAACCAAGTTTACTGTCGGCCTCAGTCAGAGGTTGTCTGTTTTTTCTAGAAAGACAGTTAACTTTAAGGTTAATGGTAACCCTAACCCCTCATCCTAACCCTGACCCTAACCCCTCATCCTACCCCTTGTCCTAACCCCTCATCCTACCCCTGACCCTAACCCTCGTCCTACCCCTCATCCTATCCCCTCATCCTAACCCTAACCCCACATCCTATCCCCTCATCCTAACCCTTGTCCTAACCCTCATCCTAACCCTAACCCCTCATCCTTGCTTAGTTTATTAGTGAATATCACTGGGTCTTGGATTGTTGGTTGCCCAGACACCGTCATCGTGACCACACAGATTCATACCATTTCAGCTCTACGTTTCCTTTCAAGCTGCTGTAAATGAAACCCAATACTTCCTTTAGAGGGGTCACAATTAAAGTTTCCAGGGACAAGTACAGGGAGTATCCCCGATGAGCCTGTGGAAGCATTTCAATTTGAACCAGATGAGAAACAGGAAGTGTTGACTCTGCAATAAGAGCAAACGACGACAACAGGACATTAACAAACGAGAACAAGACCGCAGTTTGAATGTTAGAGTGATTTTATTTGTTTTTGTGCTGCACAGTAGCCGAGTCCGTAAATTACAAGTTCTGAGTCAGAGAATTTAACATTTTAACATTTACTTGTCCAGCTGTCATGTGGCAGAAATGTTCCCATCACCTGTGACCTCATGTAGAAAATCTTAAGGACTGAATACACAAGCACATACAAAATCATCAGCAGTCAGTAGCTCCCATGTCTAACACACCCTCAGTCCTACAGTGTCTTTTTTCTCTTGGTGTTGGACTTTACTCCACCAGCCAGTCTCGAATATAAAAAACCGGCAAAGCAACAGAAAGAAAACGGTTATTTTTGAAGACATTTTTCCTCCTTTATCAGATTTTCGGTTGTTTTTCTGGACGAGCTTTATTGACCAATTAAAGTGCATCTCCACCCTCCATTCTAGAGCTTTTTTAGTTGTTGGTTTAGTTTAGATGTTGCAGCGTGGTTTGAGTCAGCATTTTTACCTCTTTTCTTTGGAAACCACACAAATTTCTTCTCCTAAAAACACATTCAGACGTCTCCCACAGATTACCTACCGAAGCCTGCAGGGGACAGTGTTTGCAGTTGTGTGTGAACAGAAGCCAGCAAGTGGAAGATGAGCCTGTGTGAAGGTGAAACATGGCAGGAGTATCTGTCACCTGTAGAGTGCAACCCCTCATTTTCTCTGGGTTTTACCAACTTTACCTTCAGGTTAGTTTACAAGTCTCTAATGAGTTGAATAATTTGTGGAAGGTTGAAAAAACATCTGTAGATAAACTGGTAATTCTCAGGTTTCAGGTTGTTCTAGCTGTTTTGTTTCTGCCCTGCACATCCTCAGAAGCAAACAGTGTTTGGAGATCTGTTTCTGCTCCAAAAGCATAGTTTTTTGGTAAATTTTAAAATAGCAAAAGTGTGTTGGTGGATGGGAAGTGAAAGATCACCAATTTAGATTTCTTCCCCATCACAGAGCAGCGTTACGTTTGCAGTGTTTCCATTGTATAACTGAAGCTTTTATAACAGCAATTCAGCAGCAGCAGCAGCAGCACTGTAACCTTGGCACACCAAGAACTTCCTCCTCCTACACACACACACACACACACACACACCCTCATCCTGTCTCAGCAAAGCTGCCTGTGCTGCCACCTCCCACACACATACTCTATTCATGACACACACACACAGACATTTTTTCTGACTGAAATATCCAGTAGCATAATTGACTTCCTACCTGCTGTAAATCACTGTCTACAAGCTGTCTGCTGCTGTATGTGTGTGTGTGTGTGTGTGTGTCTGTATATGTGTGTATCACAGTTCAGATTCGGTTCAGTTTGATTCATCTCTTTCACACACTTAGATGTAATTTCAGTCTTTTCTTCAGGACCTCTTCCCTCTGTCATTTCTGCCTCCTTATTCCCTCTCACGTATAATCTTCCACATCCAGACCTGCAGCGACGCATCAGCTGCACAGATGATTGACAGCACCAAATTAAAACAAAACACCGTCCCTTAAAACGACAGTCGGCAGTTTAAGTCGAAGCGTCGATGCTTTTACACTGAGCTCAGAAAAAAAGGAGTGTTAGCCAACGGTGTACTTTACTTCTATAACTGGTCATAATTCTCTGCTTGGGCGTTGCATTTGAAACTCAACTCTCTAACACTAGAAGCAGAAAGGGGGGACGGTGTAAAGAAAACATGGAGAGGCAGCTCGTCAAGCTCGCCTCATCTCAGAAATGTAACAGGGCAGCTTATGACTTAAAACCAATAAGAAATCTCCACATTTCATCTTCAAAACTTTACCCAACATGTAGGGAATTAAAGAAAAGCACGTTTATCAGGATTATGATGCTTTTTGAGCTTATATGAGCCGTGTATGAGATTGAGGTGGTTCTGTTTCCAGTCACATCGATAGCATCCTCTTCTGGATTCTTTAGGGCTCCGGATCAGTAAATTCACTAATCAAATGTTAAAGTCATTGATGTGAACTGATCAAAGACATTTATTCCATGAGTTCAGTCTAAGGACTAAATGCTGTATTAAATGCTGGTGTGTTTGGGTCTTGACAGAAACATTTAAAACTTGGACCAGTGTGCCAAACACAGGTGCTGAGGCCTAGAGATTTAACGTCCTTTCTTCCTCCCAAGGACTCACAACAAAGATGGATGATCTCTTTAAAATGTCTGTTTTATTACCTTCGTAAAAGAACGTTTCCAGCCCAAATTGGCTTTTTGTCAGATATCGAGGTATCAAAAGAGGAACAGGGGTCTGTGTTGTGAGTCCTTGGGAGGCAAAAACAGAAGATTACCAGTGTTTTGTTTTTGATTTTTAACAGGGTGATGATGATGATGATGATGATGCATTTTGGGTTTGGAGCTGTGAGGTTTTTATGAGCAAACAGGATTGAAAAGCTCGTAAATGGAGAAAAGTTTTTCATAAGTTTGCTTTTAAACTTATGTTTTTATCCAAAACATGCAAAAGTCTTTTCCACACATAATTGGCTGACATTATTCTCTCGGAGTCAGAGAAATGCTTGACTCTCTCTGTGTAAAAGAGGCAGAGAGGCTGATATTTGCACCCACGAGTGCTGGTGTGAAAATAGAGCAGATTCCAGTGCAGCTCCAGTAAAAGACAGAATGGGTTACGAGAGCATCTCACTGAAGCTCCACTGTAAGAGCTACACCTACACATGTAACCCTGAGGTGACGGCAACCGGCTCACTAGGACCTTCTCCAAAAGCTCTCTGGGAAATGTAGGTCGTGTGTAGCAGGAATAGAGGTAGAGGAGACGGGTTGAAGGAAAGTGGGAATAGAGAAGATGGTGTAGCTCTACCTTTGGATGGAAGGACTTGGACTTCCTCCAGCAGAACCACGACTTTTTAATTTCCTACATTAAAATGGATACAACTTTTACCTGGAGCAGGAGCCAAATATCATCCCAAACTACCAGTTTATCACTGTGGACCAGTAATAACATGTGCAGTGATCATTTCCCCACATTAACACGGACTTTGGCCAAATCTGGATGTGCAGATCATCCAATAAAAAGACTAATACTCCCAGGATGCTTTGGCACTTTATGACAGTTTCAGTTGAGTCTGATTGTGAGACTGAACCTGCACAGTAATGAACGCGCTAACGAAGTGGTGGAGGACGGTTGAAATATTTGGCTTTGATGCCAGTAAATGGATCAACTCCCAGTGCACACTTAAACACGCACGAGCTTCGGTCCAGTTTATTGTTCCAGTAACTTGTTGTCCCCTGAGGGTAAATCAGAGGTAGTGTTTTAATGGAGGTGTGTGTGGTTTTGGTCCAGTTGGGGCCAAACGGAGCAGAGCCAGAAAACAAACCCGGTGCCAGCTGCCCTGTGCCGGCCCTTCTCTCTCCCTCGCTCTCTGCGGCTGTGTAAAGTGGTTAATCACTGAATGGAAACCATTAGGAAGGTGTTTAAATAATTTACACAGCATCTGACCACCCAGAGCACCAGCACACCTCGCCTCCCGCTCCGAAATACGAACCCAGCCTTTGTTTGGTGTGTTTCTGATCCATGTACGCATCTATTGATATATGTGCAGTTTACCTGTGTGTTTGTTTTAACCTGATACCAACCAGTCTCATTTACAAAGGTTGCATCTCACTGGAAAACACACCTGTATGTCTTTGTTTCCTCACCTCTCACCTGCATCGTCCCCTTTTCTTTCTTCTTTGTCCTGTTTTCATCTTTTCCTTGTGTCCTTGTTCCCTCATTTGTGTCCTTTTCCATCTCGTTGGTTTTGGTTTCCTAATCTGTGCTGTTTTTATCTGTTGCTGTGCTCGTTTCCTCCACTGCATCCTTGTTTCCTTTCTTTATCTGTTGCTTCCTTATCTCTTTACTGTTTCCTTGCTCCTCTGTTTGTATCTTTCTTCCTCATCAGCTTTTTGTTTACCCTCCTGCATCCTTGTTTCCTCACCTAAGTCCTTTCCTTTTTCCTTGCTCTGTTGTGTCTTTGTTTCCTTGTATCTGTCCTTTAGTCTCCTACTTCATGTCCTGTGTCCTCGCTCCGCTCACTCAAGTGCACTTATTTAGTATTTATACTCCTTGTTCCCTTTTCTTTCTTTGGTTCCTCGTGTCTTTCTTGTGTCGGTCTCTTTGTGTTCATGCTCATGGTTTCATAGTTAGAAATGTGTTCTGCTTCGTATGCAAAGTGACCACACACACACACACACACACAAAGATATTTTCTGTCTGTTTTTGTGTCACAAGAATTTCAACCATTCCCCTTGGTATGCGGCACCCTGGTGGGCCAATTTAAGAATAACTAGCCAACCACACACGCACGCACACAGACACACACACAGACACATGCACACACACACAGTTATGCCAGAAGCCAACTCTGTCCTCGTATGGGTCTTTCATTGAAAGTAAATGAGAGGCTTATCTGCTGCATATCTGAACAAGACACTGTAGGAGAGAGGGATATTGGTGAGTGAGTGTGTGTCAGAGAGACGAATGCATCACATCCCTGCTCCAAAACGCACACACACACACACACACACACACACACACACTGATAATGATACAAGGATGGAAAGGGATTTGCACTAATGTTGATCTATTATCTTGTAGTTTTGGCAACGTTATTCCCGACTGTCATTCCAGTGAAGCTGGGTGAAATGAAGGAGAACGAGGGAGAGGGAGGGAGAGAGAGAGAGAGAGAGAGAGAGAGAGCGAGAGAGCGCCTTCGGCGCTTAGGACTGAACAACCACCCACACTTCATAGACCAACACACACACACACACACAGCCTTCTGTTCTCAGTGCACGGTTCATGCCCACACACTATTCATACCTTCAGGCTTCGGGCATATGTGTGTATGAGTGTACTTGTACATACCTGCATGCCCCTGACTTCGCTTGAGTCTCCAGTCCATAACTGTGCATGCACTCGTTTCCAGTGGCCTCAGTGCGTTTCTACTATGGAAGTTGTTTTTATTTAAAATATCCAGTTAATGTTTGAACTGATTTAGGTCATTTGTGTCAATTGTATTTTGTCAGATTTGTTGTATAGCTGCTTGTTTTTTCCTTAAACAGTTTACAAAGCTGTTCAAAGCAGTCCTTCCACACATGCTGATGGTTTCCATCAGATCTGACCCTGGTCGCAGCAGCACGACACCCACTGATGTATCATTACTTAAGTTATGTTCCCCATAGTCTTTACATTTGTTAGTTGGTCTTGTATTGTGTGTTGGCTGTACATGTACAGGTGCAGTAACTTATTTTTACCACTACCTGTGCATCTGCAAAAACACCAATAACCCTCTTTCAACATTTTCAGGATATGAGTAAATTATAGTAATAATAAATGGTCCAGCTCCAACCTGCAGATCCTTCTTTTATTGTTTGCTTGGTGCAGTTTACTTTGAGTTCAACGTGACCATAAACAAGTCAGTGGTTGTTCAGTGAGTTCACGGAGATGTTGTTCACTTCACCCTACAGCAGCCCATTGTGTGTGTTGAATGCAGTCACACACAGGAGAACTCAAGACAGCACCAATCAGTGCCTGCACACACAAAAGAAACTTAGACCAGGTCTGATATTCTAGGAAAAGCATGCAGTGGGTATAAAACACTACCTAGATCTATTTCCATGTCTCTGAAAGCTGAGCTGATCTCTGCTCCTTTATGTTAAGTAACTCTGGTTATTTAAAGCATTCGGATAAATCACTGTGTTCGACTGTTTGAGTGTCTGTGCGTTTCTATTTTTACCTCTGAGTGTAGCCTGTGAATGCACCTTGGGTTGACCTGCCCACAATTTGGGTCTTATCCTACCCTTTGCCAATGACCCCCACCCCCACCCCCACCCCAGGCACACACAGACATACACACACAGCCAGCACACACACTTCCTACGCTCACACACACATAAACAACACCGGTAGCGATGTCTCTTCCTACGCACAGGAACTGGGGCAGGTTGTGTCGGTGCTTGCATGAATAAAGCTTTATGTAAGCCATTCACTACATGCTCCCACTCACTCTGCAGACTGCAGCCATTCAACACTTTCTTACAAAACCACTTTGCATAAGGGTAAACTGGTGTTTAACCAAGATTGATCTGCATGCTTTAGGGTCAGAGTTAATTGCTGCCTTATTGTGGGTGTGTGAGTCAGGAGGTGGAAAACAGTAACTGCCGAGGTATGTGACGGCTTCAACAAGCTAGTTCCTCCTTTTGGCAGCAGGACTTACAGTAAGTGTCTACATTTTCAGGACTTCGTATCCAGAAATCAATACCCAGGGAGCTAAATGTGGCTGTTTGGGTTCGGAGAACAAAGAGGTTGAATTTTGTATTGAACTCTCACGTTGCTAAAGTCATCCTGGGTACGTATGAAAGTGGGTCAAACTGTGGCAGATATGGAAAAGATGGAAGCCACTGTAATAAAACAATGAAGTTACTACTGTTGAGTTAGCAACACTTCCATCTATGAGAAATCTAAAGATATGAGCCCTGATTCATTGAACTATCTGTTCTCTTATGGCTCAGTTCATTACAGGACTGACTGCCACAGTAAACCAGGGTGCAGGATTTCTTCCTCAGCCTCTTTATTGTTTATGCTCTTCCCATTACAAGTTATATATGAATGAACTGTTCGTCTGGCAGCCAGGAGATCCAGCACGTCATCCTGGATCAGGCCTAGACATGCAGAAATGTGAACATCACCCATTTAGAATCACAAATTAGGGATGAAAGAGGATGTTTTTAACACTAAATCTAACTCTGGCCTCATTTTGAATGAGTCTGTTACTGCACATCGTCATCTGTTGTTCTCTCCAGGCTGCAGGCGTCGAAGGACATAACCCATGACGCTTCAGCACTGCTGTGTTTCACCCTGAAGGGAATTATCCCACGTACACGACTGAATTGCTGAGTTTGAAAAGTGCTATACAAAGTCCAGCTTTACCTCCAAGTCATCACCACAGATTGTCTATATTTATTTCAGCTGACCCTCCTACTAACCATTAAGCATCACCCTGAGTTTGATGCTGGCCAAACTCAGTCCCCATTGTTTCTACCAGAGGAGTCAGTCCTTTGAGTTTCAGACCACATTCTTGAACTCTTAACACCATGGAAAACATAAAACCGACCCATGTCTGCGATAACGTTTCTAGTGTGTGTGTGTGTGAAACACAAGGAAACACAAAGTTAACGTTCCTGCTGCTAAGAATACAGCATGTTTTCCTCCACTGCTATTTTTAGATTTCACGTTGGGCCCCAAGACGCACACACACACACACACATACGCACACACACACACACACGTCACCGAGCCTTGCTTACCAGCACTGAGGCCACAGTGTGTGTTGCAATCAGAGTGTGAGGGAGGTTGTTTCAACCCTGAGATGAGGAAATACAAAGCAAAAATGCAACTTCAGCAAGTGTGTGTGTGTGTGTGTGTGTGTGTTTGCTTGCGCTGCTTCTTCTGCTGTCAGGTGTCGGTGTGGTTAAGAAACATTAAACAATGGAAACACACATACACACAGTGTTTGCAGTGCAGTTGCCTGCAATTAAAGTATCCACCTGTGTGTGTCTGTGTCTCTTTATTTGAGTGAATGTGTGTGTTGTTTGCTTTTTGACAGCGTACATATAAAGACAGATGAAACTGTGACAGCCAGAGAGAAAGGAAAGGTGCTAGCGATGATGGCATGCTCTTCGACTTGGCCTTCTTGGACGCCCACACACATTATGACACTCCGACGTCACTTCCCCTGTGCTATTTATAAGCCTTTGTGTCTTTTTAGGAACAGCGTGGGTTTGCTTTGCATCGGTGACTCACTGAGTGGAAGGAGGAGGGAGGGAGGAGGAAGGGGTGGAAAAGGCAAAAGCACAGATGGATTCCAGCGTGAAGAAACTAACTGAGCAATCAATGACATTTTCATTCTCACATCAGGCATGGTCTTGTCGGCTCACTGCTGCAGTGGTGTGTTGGCTTAGAAATCAAAATGTTACATCTTGTTGTAAATTCCTTCAGGGTTTGTTGTTCAAAACCAACTCATGGGACCAGGGAGACGTCAGGTTGATGTTCTGTCCCAGGACTGAATTTGATTGTTGTGTTAATTGAAGCTCTGGGGCAAAAAAAAATAATGTGTTGCTTCTCTCTTTTTGTTTTGTTGCAGGTCTTTTGGTGATAGAAGCGAATGACTGTTGACGGCAGACAAAGAGGCCATACAGCACTTTCACCTGAAGAAAAGTTAGTGCACACCCTTAGTTAATATTCATCATGGTTTAAATCTTCATGGACTATTTAAAGACCCTGTTAGCTGCTCTCCACAAGTCCACACCCATGTTCTTTCTTTCTCTCCACTCCAGATCACTCAAGGATCCTT